>NC_043755.1:34501022-34543522 GCF_902148845.1 Salarias fasciatus | reverse complement strand
TGGAGAGTCCAGAACCCGGCAGACCCATGCCATGCCATCCACACCAGCAGGCTCTTCAGCTTCTGGCACTGCAGCTCCTCAAGCACCCACCACCCCATCTCCCAGAAAAAGGGCTAGAAAAAGCAATAATGCAGTTCTTGATTTCTTCAAACAAGAATCTGCAGGAGCAGACAAGGCCTGAGGAAACTGAGGCCGAAACAGAGATTCCTCAGCTCGTTTGAAAAGCTGGTGGAAAAAATGCCTGAGCAGTGAGATTGTGGCGTTTCCCTGTAAAGGGATCATGTGCAATAAGTTTTTTCCAGTTTGTTTTTTACCAGTTTACTTGAAATACTGTTCTGTATTTGTTATATTTTCCAATATATTATTTTTATGCTAAAGTCAAATGTAAGTTCATGTTTCTGAATACAAATACAAATATTTACATGAATCAAAGTGCTTGGTTGTTGTTTCGTTGACCAAACATGCCAATTAATACAGAATGTCACATCATTAAAAAGCAAACTACCAACATATTGTACAAAATATATAATAAACTGTGGTAGAAATCTGAACTACAGCAACAATATACAACATGCACATAACAACAGTCAAGTATGTGCTTGAACTGAACTATTTACAAGTTTTGCCTTTTTTTTTCCTTTTTCTTTTCAGCGTGGAGCTTGTGCATTATCACATCTGAAGAGCGAGTGTGTCCCTTGTGGCATTCCCTGGTGTTTCATTGGGTCAGGGAGTTCTTGTAATGGCAGTTGTGGGACCATGTTGTCCCCTGCCACATCCTCATCAGGTTCCAAGATGTCTCCGTTATCCAAGCAGACATTATGCAGAAAGGCACAGGATGCTGTTACTTGGGGTGCAAACGAGGGCCTGACTTCCAGGGCCTTGAAAAGTGTGGACCTCCACTGAGTTTTTCTAATGCCAAAGGCTCTTTCTATAATCGAATGGTGGTAGCTGAAGCTCTGTTGCACTCTGCCATTCACCGGTTCCCTGTAGGGAGTGATGAGACAAATAGGGGTTTCCAAACACGGGTATCCTCCATCACCCAAAATGAAGTACCCACTTGGAGGATACCTTCTTGCAGTGTAAAAAGTGCTGCTCTTCAAAATGCGAGTGTCATGAACAGACTCTGGGTAGCCCACAAAAATATCAAGGAACTTTCCTGAGGAGTCACAAATTGCTTGCATGTTTATCGAATAGAAACCTTTGTAATTTAAATAGTCCAGTCTATGGAGTGATGGGGGCTTAATCCCAATGTGACAACCATCAATTGCACCTAAAGCTTTATTGAGGATGGGTGTCCCAGAAAGTTGACCAAACCCACGACCCACAGTTTCCAGATTTGCAGGGCTTGGAAAGTATTTTGCTCTGTTTAAACTGTCCCAAATAAACTGTGCTACCTTGTGCACAATTCCATGGACGGTGGACCTGGGAACATTAAAAACTCGTGACACCACACGGTAGGACAGCCCATGGGCAAGCCAGTAAACATATATCAGGACTTCCAGCTCGTGGCCCAGCCATGGTCCTGCTCTCTCCTCAGCAGACTCTGCAGGCCACGCATGGCCTTCCGACTCAGTCTGAAGTCCTGGATGAGTTCCAACTCCACGTCAAACCACAAGCAAAATGGGCACATTCCTGTCCAACCTACAGTAGGTTAATGGACGGCCTCTCTGGAACACAATAAGAAACGAACACGCATTTAGACGTGAACATAAGGACAGGAGAGAAAAAAAGACTGCTTTTACAGTTATTTATGTGTAATCATCCCGGGAAACACATCAGTTGTCTTTTTAAAGGTGCTATCCTTGATTTTACAATGAAGGGGCGGTCACTCAGAAATAAAAATTGTTATTTCTGGTCCTAACTGATTCCAAATGTTCCTAATGCCTTTATAGCATCCAAATTCTTCATCGGAGTCAGTTTAACAACTTGTTTCAAAACTTTTGGGGAGGAACACTGTCAAAATACTGTGAAAAACAACACCAACTAGCCTCCAGGTTACAAACAAAAGACTTTAAAGAACGTATTTTGGAAGCAAATATCTGCTTTGGGAATACACTGAAGGACAAACCTTTTTTTTTTTTTCAAAACAATGAAGACAAAAAATCAAGCATAGCTCCTTTAGGAATAACATTACTTAAAAACAATGGGGTTTGGGGGCTACAGGGAACGTTTGGTAAAGCTAACGTGTAAGCTTAAGGTACGAAGAGGTCTGTTCTTTTGTTTATTTTGTCATCGTGTCACTCTTGAATGACCCAAACGCTCTGCCATGCGTGACAAAGTAACAACACCATGCTAATAAGTACGTTGTCATTTTCCAAAACAAACAGATAACAGTACGCTAAAGTAGGCAGTACCTTAAGGTGCTAACGCTGCTAACGCTATCATTAATGAGTTGACACACCTTTAACAGATTGATCAGAGCAATATAGCGGCGAAGCCGTCTTCGTTTTTGCACATTTCTTCTCCGTTGGTTGGCCACGCGAAGACAGGTCATCAGCGCCCATGCAATTGGTAAAATAATCGCTGCAGTCGGCATTTCCAGACTTGTAAAAACTCTCCAACGCGCTGCTGATTGTGACTCACGTTGTTATACGCGTGACGTAGGTCAATACGTCACTGGGGTGTACAGGCATGTGCATTACCGCCATCTACTGGACTGGGGTGATATTTTGCAACTAGTGGTGTCCCATTTCTTAGGGGAAAATCCTCACTTGCACTTCCCTCACTGGAGGGAACCACTGGAGGGAACCACTGGAGGGAACCACTGGAGGGAAACACTGGAGGGAACCACTGGAGGGAAACACTGGAGGGAAACACTGGAGGGAACCACTGGAGGGAAACACTGGAGGGAAACACTGGAGGGAACCACTGGAGGGAAACACTGGAGGGAACCACTGGAGTGAAACACTGGAGGGAACCACTGGAGGGAACCACTGGAGGGAAACACTGGAGTGTTCTCAGCGCCAAGAGAGAGAAATGGGACAGGGCCAAGTATCTCAGAGTCTTATTCTCGGGTGGAGGAAGGATGGAGGAGAGGCCAACAGGAGGGTGGAGGAGGCCAACAGGAGGGTGGAGCAGCAGCTGCAGTGACGTTGTGGTGAAGCTCTGGATTCATCGTCAGTCTACGTTCTCCCCTCACCTCTGGTCCTGAGTCTGGGTCAGGACCCTCTGTGGGGGGGCTGGACGCTGCCTTAGAGACAGGGGGAGGAGCTATGTCACCAGGGGGAGGGGCTACATCACCAGGGGAGGGGCTCAGTGGAGCAGCTACTCCTCCACATCCAGAAGAGCAGCTGAGGACGCCTCTCTGAGGAGGAGCTCCCGACATAGGGTTGCAAAATTCCAGGAATTTTCAAAGTTAACAAATTTTTTAGTTTGCTGACAAGCGTTTGCTTGTCAGCAGAGAAAAGTGGAGACTGGCTTTCAGAATCAGTGCCTCCATCCTGTCTGCTGGAGTGTGAGCAGTTATTTTGGAAAACGGAGGGAAGAAAGTGTCCGTTTATGAAAAGACTGCATCATGAATTACTCTGCTTTCTCAGCTGTAGGATTACGAGGTTAAGACAGACACTAAATAACTAGCTTGCAAATTTGCATTTATCAGGAGGCGATAAAAGAGTTAAAAAGCTGCCGAATCCTGCCTGGACTGTCCAGACCACGGGGGGAAGCAGCTGCAGGATGTTTGCTGTGGGACCTGGAACACTGATCACGTCAGGTTGGCAGCGAACTTGGTTAGCCAGCCGAATAACAGCATTAGTTAGCTTGATGGAAAGAAAACGAGAAACACGACTTACCTCAACATGCCTGCGCATAGGAGCCAGGGTGCACTGTGTTTGTTGTATCTGTGTCCTGGACCTCTCCACGGTCGTCCACCACCACGCCTTCGCCTGTCTCCATGCTCGCCATGTCTGTCTCTGCTGCACCGAACAACTCTCCCTCCCGATTCAGCACCAGAACGGTTTTCTCTTCTCCGTTTCAGCCTTTTTTCCTTTTCTTTTTTACTCAGTAACGTTTGTGATGTAAAATGTACCGGAGTACGTTACTTAAAAGAAACTGTACTTAAGTAAAAGTAAAATTACACTTTTTAAAAAGTACTTGAAAAAGTATAAGTACACAAAAAAGCTACTCAATTACAGGAACGTGAGTAAAGTAATTCGTTACTTTCCACCCCTGGTTATCTCATTTGTGAGTTTTTGAGTTTATAATAACTGTATAATAAAAAGTTGTTTCATGAGTGACCTTACTGTCTTCAGCATTTTTTTTTTTTTTTCACAAAATGATCTTTGAAAGAAAGGGGTCGTGTTATAATCGGAGTCGTCTTATATTCGGGCCAAGACGGTAGGTGCTAAATGAAAGCTATTTTTCATTTCAGTGACCATTTAAGAGGCTAGCTAGTTATGGTGGTAGCTAGCTCAGATTGGATGCTGTTTCTTCTGCAGATTGGGTGGGGGAGGGGAGGGGGGGGGGGGGTATTTACTCAACATTCATGTTTTGGTTGTTCATTAAAATAACTGTTACAAGAATGAAAACTAAAGTTCTACTGAAATAAATCTGTTGAAATGTCATGTTTTTGTATTATTTTGCATGGTTTATTATTCTGCTCATGACAAAACATATTTACATTTATGTTTGGATATGATACAGTTTGTTTAAATTGACCCCAATTTCTAGTTAATTCCCATAAATTCCCAATAATTCCCATAAATTCCTATAATTCCCATAATTCTCATGGAACGTTTCTAATTTGGAATATTTCCAAAATTCCCCAGCTTAACTTCCCATGGAACGTTTTTGGAAATTTACGGGAAATGTACCAGAAATTTTCCGCCCCTTTGCAACCCTGTCTGGACATGTCCCACCGGGAGGTCGACCTGGGGAAGATCAGGACACACTGGAAGGACGATGTCTCTCAGCTGGCCTGGGATCCTCCAGGAAGAGTCTGGGACAGGAAGTCTGGGACATGAGGTCTGGGGACAGGAGGTCTGGGACATGAGGTCTGGGGACATGAGGTCTGGGGACAGGAGGTCTGGGACATGAGGTCTGGGGACAGGAGGTCTGGGACATGAGGTCTGGGGACATGAGGTCTGGGGACAGGAGGTCTGGGACATGAGGTCTGGGGACAGGAGGTCTGGAAGTCCCTGCTGAGACTGCTGTCCCTGCGACCTGGTCCTAGGTGTGAGAAGATGGACGGATGGAAAAAAGAGGAATTCTCAAACGGTGGTTTGTTCTTGAACGACGCTTCAGCTCAATAAAATAAAGAAGTTCATTAAATGCAGCCGATTTATTCAGAGCAGCGGGACTCCGTCCGTCTGCTGCCAGACAATCAGCTTTTAAAGTTTTTGCTTCATTTAATGAGATGAAAATTTTACTTTTGAAACTTTGAGCTTGAAAAGTGAAAAACTTTGTGAAAAATAAATGACAAAATATCAAATTCAATGTTTGTCTTTTAAAAATATAAACCTGAATATTCCAGTTTATTCAGGTTAGTTTCATCTTAAAACTATAATTCAATTTAATTTATTTTTGTTAAACAGCCATGAACACTTTCTGTCTGTTTATCTTTGTTTCTCTCTGTGTGTTTGACTTTCTGTGTTTGTGTTTCTGTGTGTGTGTGTGTGTGTGTGTGTGTGTGTGTGCGTGTGTGTGTGTGTGTGTTCTCGTTAGTTCTCTAAATATTTGTCCTCTCTCTCTCTCTCCAGAACCGACCTGTCTCTCCATCATGTCGGCGCCGGTCGAGGCCTTCACTCCATCCAGTCCTCATCCTTCACTCCATCCACTGAGAAAACTGATCCAGCAGAAACTTCCAGAAAGTGTCGTTTTCAGCCGTTCACACGACGACGGACCATTTTCAATTCAATTCAGCTTTATTTATAAAGAGCCAATTACAACACAGCCATTAAAGAGCCTTTACAGAGAAAACCAGCAGATCAGCAAGAGACAGAACCCTGCAGAACCAGGCTCAGGAGAACCCTGCAGAACCAGGCTCAGAGGAGAACCCTGCAGAACCAGGCTCAGAGGAGAACCCTGCAGAACCAGGCTCAGGAGAACCCTGCAGAACCAGGCTCAGGAGAACCCTGCAGAACCAGGCTCAGAGGAGAACCCTGCAGAACCAGGCTCAGGAGAACCCTGCAGAACCAGGCTCAGGAGAACCCTGCAGAACCAGGCTCAGAGGAGAACCCTGCAGAACCAGGCTCAGGAGAACCCTGCAGAACCAGGCTCAGGAGAACCCTGCAGAACCAGGCTCAGAGGAGAACCCTGCAGAACCAGGCCCAGAGGAGAACCCTGCAGACCCAGGCTCAGGAGAACCCTGCAGAACCAGGCTCAGGAGAACCCTGCAGAACCAGGCCCAGAGGAGAACCCTGCAGACCCAGGCTCAGGAGAACCCTGCAGAACCAGGCCCAGAGGAGGCAGCTTCCTGCTGTTTCTGGTTGCGGTGAGGGGACAGAAGGAGGACATAGGACAGACAGGTTCTTGTCTCTACAGATCATCAGTGACTCGTTTCAAAAAGTTACGTCTTCAGACTCCGACATAAAAGACTCTTCACTTCACAACCAGGAGCTCTGACGGGACGGGGGGACACGTCCATGTCCTTCTCCACCCAACGGAGGACATGTCCATGTCCCTCTGCGCCTGTGTGCGGTGGTGTCAGACAGAGGACATTTCCCTGCTGTCTCCACCTGTGGGCTTGTCCTCCGCCCGCTCTGCTCTCGCCTCATTTGTTTAAACAAATGATTTCAGGACTCGTTCTGCGACGGTGAACTCTAGAACGTCCCCTGAGGCCGAGTCCGTCCTGAAGGGGACAACTGGTGTCTCCATGTCTCTGTGTCTCTAGTGTCTCGAGTGTCCCTGGTGTCTCGGGTGTCTATCTCTGGTTTCTCTGGTGTCTGTCTCCGGTGTCTGTCCCTGGTGTCTCTGGTGTCTGTCCCTGATGTCTCTGGTGTCCCCTCTCCCAGATCGGTCCTCGTCTTCTCGGGTTTCCTGTCGGATTCCCAGACTCTAAATTTATCCTCCTCGGACTCCGAGAGACTCCGGCTCGTCTTAAAGGAACAGTTCCGGTTCAGCGGGACGTTGTGGACAAGCTGGACTCTGGATTAACAGGACGGTTCTGGCCTCGGTTCTCCTGGCCTGAAGGTTCTCCGGCAGCCGTCATGGTTCCCCGCCTCTCTCTGGTCGTCGTCTTCAGCCTTCTGGGTGAGTCTAGAGAACCTGAGCTCTGATCAGCCGGAGACAGCGAGACGTCCAACTGACAGACAGCAGACAGAGAGGACACCGGAAACCTGAGGACAACCGCCGATCAGGCAGTGACACACCCGCTGATTCAAAACAAACAACAAATGATTCAAAACAACAAATGATTCAAGAGACACAACAAGGAACACAAACAATAAAACACAAGCAGACACAAAAATGCAGAAAGGGACACAAAACAGACAAAAAAAAAGACAAAAAGACAAAACAGAAAAAACAAAGCAGAAACACAAACAAACATGAAAACAAAGTCAGTTCACACAAACAAAAAGAAACAAAAACTAATCAGACAAAATAACGAGGTTTTTAAAGCTGATTGATTCATCAGGTCTGGTTTTAGAGATGATTGATTGGTCAGGTCTGGTGTTTGGAGATGATTGATTCATCAGGTCTGGTTTTAGAGCTGATTGATTGGTCAGGTCTGGTGTTTGGAGATGATTGATTCATCAGTTCTGGTTTTAGAGCTGATTGATTGGTCAGGTCTGGTGTTTGGAGATGATTGATTCATCAGGTCTGGTTTTAGAGCTGATTGATTGGTCAGGTCTGGTGTTTGGAGATGATTGATTCATCAGGTCTGGTTTTAGAGCTGATTGATTGGTCAGGTCTGGTGTTTGGAGATGACTGATTCATCAGGTCTGGTTTTAGAGCTGATTGATTCATCAGGTCTGGTTTTAGAGCTGATTGATTGGTCAGGTCTGGTTTTAGAGCTGATTGATTCATCAGGTCTGGTTTTAGAGCTGATTGATTCATCAGGTCTGGTTTTAGAGCTGATTGATTGGTCAGGTCTGGTTTTAGAGCTGATTGATTCATCAGGTCTGGTTTTAGAGCTGATTGATTCACCAGGTCTGGTTTTAGAGCGGATTGATTGGTCAGGTCTGGTTTTAGAGCTGATTGATTGGTCAGGTCTGGTTTTAGAGCGGATTGATTGGTCAGGTCTGGTTTTAGAGCTGATTGATTCATCAGGTCTGGTTTTAGAGCTGATTGATTCATCAGGTCTGGTTTTAGAGCTGATTGATTGGTTAGGTCTGGTTTTAGAGCTGATTGATTGGTCAGGTCTGGTTTTAGAGCTGATTGATTGGTCAGGTCTGGTTTTAGAGCGGATTGATTGGTCAGGTCTGGTTTTAGAGCTGATTGATTCATCAGGTCTGGTTTTAGAGCTGATTGATTCATCAGGTCTGGTTTTAGAGCTGATTGATTGGTCAGGTCTGGTTTTAGAGCTGATTGATTCATCAGGTCTGGTTTTAGAGCTGATTGATTGGTCAGGTCTGGTTTTAGAGCTGATTGATTGGTCAGGTCTGGTGCTCGGAGCTGATTGGTCTCTCTGTGCTCCGCCTCCTGCCCTGCAGTGTGCGGCTGTCATGGCGGCTGTGCGGAGGTGGAGTCTCTGACAGAGGCGGAGCTTGGGCGGGGCTTCCTGCTGGGCTGCATCTCCTGTAAGAGCCGGGAGGAGGTCTCGGCTCGGTCCACGGTGGACTGGCACTTCAGGGCGCCGGGACAGGACCGCTTCGTCCACGTGAGTCCTCCGGCCGTCCAGCTGTTTCCGGGCAACGCTTCACCTGAACCGGCTCCGTCCCGGGAGAGCTTCATGTTCACGCTCAGGGCGGCGTTCTTCAAGCGGCACCTGCAAGAACACCGGCGCCGCCGGGGGCTGTTTCTTCCGTTTCCGTGGAAACAGGCATCGTTTCCAGAACGCTGCCCCGTGAACCTGAAACTTTCCTGCCGGTTCCGCCCGTACGGACGTCTCACCGTTCTCCATCCTCTCCTCCATCAGATCTTCCACTACGACCACCCCACGGCGGACGTCCTCCACCCGGACTTCGGCGGCCGGCTGGAGTGGCGCGGCACGCCGGGCCGGGACGTCCAGGTCGGCGCCGTCTTCCTGCACAACGTGACGAAGGACGACTCCGGGACGTACCGCTGCACCTTCCAGCGCACCCTGCTGCTGCCGCAGGGACACCAGCACGTCCGGGTGGAGAAGGAGGTGGAGCTCAGCGTGGTGGCAGTAGGTGAGGTGGAGGTGGTGTAGGGGGGTGGAGGTGGTGTAGGGGGGTGGAGGTGGTGTAGGGAGGTGGAGGTGGTGTAGGGAGGTGGTGTAGGGAGGTGGAGGTGGTGTAGCGAGGTGGAGGTGGTGTAGAGGGGTGGAGGTGGTGTAGGGAGGTGGAGGTGGTGTAGGGAGGTGGAGGTGGTGTAGGGAGGTGGTGTAGGGAGGTGGAGGTGGTGTAGGGGGGTGGTGTAGCGAGGTGGAGGTGGTGTAGGGAGGTGGAGGTGGTGTAGGGAGGTGGTGTAGGGGGGTGGAGGTGGTGTAGGGGGGTGGTGTAGGGGGGTGGAGGTGGTGTAGGGGGGTGGAGGTGGTGTAGGGAGGTGGTGTAGGGGGGTGGAGGTGGTGTAGGGGGGTGGTGTAGGGGGGTGGAGGTGGTGTAGGGAGGTGGTGTAGGGGGGTGGAGGTGGTGTAGGGAGGTGGTGTAGGGGGGTGGAGGTGGTGTAGGGGGGTGGTGTAGGGGGGTGGAGGTGGTGTAGGGGGGTGGAGGTGGTGTCGGGGTGGTGTAGGGGGGTGGAGGTGGTGTAGGGGGTGGAGGCCTCAGCAGGGTTTCCGGTACCGTTTCTCTGTGTTTCCTGACATTTGAGTTTTCGTCTCCGTCGCCGTGGAAACAGCCTGCTGTCTGTTTACACGTCTGTGTTTCATCTCTGACTGGCTGCCGACGCGGATCCAGCAGGGTTCCCAGAGAACCTGCGGTCTCGCCCTGGAGGACACGCCCACTGCCACGCTATAGGCTGATTGAGCCGCCGTGTGGGAGGCTGGTCAGCAAAGGGGCGGGGCTGGTCCACGATGGCAATCAGTGATTGGCTGTGAGGTTCTTCAGGACGATGAAAGATGGGAACAGGAAGACAAAGAACTCGGTGAGCGAAGAGAACAGGTGCTGTTCACACCTGGAACAGGAGCTGAATGAGTGGAACCCAGCTGGAAGCGGTTCTCTGACTGGAAGCGGTTCTCCGGCTGGAAGCGGTTCTCCGGCTGGAAGCGGTTCTCCGGCTGGAAGCGGTTCTCCGACTGGAAGCGGTTCTCTGGCTGGAAGCGGTTCTCTGGCCATATCCGACCGAGGAACCCGGTACAGACCAGAACGTCTCCTTTCCGGCCGTCACTGTTTGGGAGCTGCTGCTGCTTTGGTCAGATCAGTTGACCAATCACAGCGCTCCATTCCGGTGGGATCTGGTGGTGTTCCTGGTTTATGGGCGTCTCCGTGTGGATCCCGGTCCGTCTGAGCTGAGCGGGACGGAATCTGACGTCAAACACAAGACGTCGGTGTTTCCTCACGTGTCTTTGGCACAGCTTGACAAATGGAGCGTGTGGAGCAGGAGACGCCTAGTGGCCGTCAGCAGAACTGCAGCTCTACCCAGCCCACCTCTGCCGCCCTGACTCCTGACTCCGCCGGCGCTCTGCTCTGCTCTGTTTCCCCTCAGCCAATCGGGAGCTGACGGCGGTGGTCTCCGAGATCATGATGTACGTGCTGATCGTCTTCCTGCAGCTGTGGCTCGTCGGCGTCCTGGTCTACTGCTACAGGAAGACCTGGGACGAGCACGAGGCCCGGGAGGCGCGCAAGGCCCTGAGGGCTCAGGCAGCGTGAGTCCAGAACCCTGAAGAAGAACCAGCCTTTCAAACTTCCAGACGTTTTCCCACAGAGAAATAGATTAAAGCTGGTGTCCAGAGTTTTGAAAGAATGAGTTTTTATAATGCAACATCTCGAGGCTCCGCCCTCCCTCTGCTTTAGTGAGTGACCGAGCCACGCCCCTTTAATGGGCTACATGCACAGCTCCATTACTTCCTGAAGTTCAGACAGCACCTTTATTTCCTGTGTTTCATGATAGGATTAACTGATTAATCCAGGTGTGTCTGACCTCAGTAAATGGCCAGACACAGGTCAGGTGCTGTCTGAACTTCAGGAAGTAATGGAGCTGTGCATATAGCCCATTGTGCACGCTCATGAAAATGAGTGCCACCGAGTCTGCAGCATCCGACACGTTTAGCTGTTTACGGTGGATTTCAGCAGACAGTGGATATATCCGAGCTAAGCGGGGCGGCTGCTGCACAGCTAACTCACCCAGTGGCGGCGCCAGAGTATTTTTTCTGGCGGGGCTGAGGCGGGGCTGACCCAAATTGTGGCAGGGCTCCAAAAAATGCCAGAACTTCAATGTGAATGTATATTTAAAGTAAAACAACACCCCGGCTCGATCTAGATGCGGTGAGAACACGGTCGCTCCCCGGGTCCAGCCAACTTTCCTCGTTTGCCGCACTTTTGTAAGTGTGAGGCTGCCGTAGCGCACGACACGAACTGTTACTCTGACCACGCACATCCAGCACGGCGGAGAGGAGAGCCGCTCTTCCTTCTGAAAGTCAGCGATTTGTCCGGCCTGCAGAAAAATCACGTACAACAGAACAATCGTTCTGTCTGCGTTCCGTCTCCGGTCCGGAATCACCGCAGCACCGCCTGCAGTGCCTCTGCAGGCCGATGGAGGAGGTTGCCAGATCTGTAGCTTTCCCCCGTAACCATTATGAAACCTGTTTAACTCAATAGAAAGCAGCCAAACCGCCGTGTCGGTTGGAAATACATGTTAAAACTGTATTTGTATAAAAAAAAAAAAAAACACGTCATAAACACATAATCAAACTTAAATTACATGTTTTGCCGGTGCACCGTTTCTCCCGCTGGGCCTTCTTCAGGCGCTGAAAACACGCAAAACAAAGAACATTTCCCTTCAACACACACTCTGGATTAATAAAGGTGATGATGAGGCACAATTCAGCCTGACTGAATTCATCCTGCCTGCTCTGTCTGAGAGTCGGAGATATGAGGAAGTGTGAGGAAGTGAGCGCTCATATGAAACTTCCATTTTTCACCTGTTTCTGACTTGGTTGATGACACATGAAGACGGAACCGTGTCAGATTACCTGCTGGTTTCCTGTGATGCTGCTGATTATTCATGTCTAATTGAATAAACAGAAACTCGTTCTTGAGGACTTATTTCTTATTTATGTAACACACATTTTGAAAGGCCTTGGCAGACTTCAAATGAGCCATTTTAATCGCGATTAATTCCAGGATTATAATTACTCGCGATTAAGGAATTTAATCGTTGCCCAGCTCTAATATATCCAATGTCCCAAAAATTGTGTGCAACATTTTTTTTTTGGTGTGCACGCATGGGGTGGGGGCCCGATTAATTTTTTTGCTTGGAGCCCCCAAGGACCCTTGCCCCACCACTGGCTCCGGTCAGAGAGCTGTATTCCACAGAACAGCCAAGAATCTCAACACAGCTCCAAAAAATTAAGAATGCAGGCAGCAAGAGGCAAACCACATGCAGCAGTCAGGAAAATAACATACAATATTAAACTCACCAGGCTGATTTTCACAAAAGTACAATCCTCCGGTTTTTCTGACTGGAGGCAAAAACCACAGGACTCAGGTCCGCTCTCCGTCCAGAGTCTCACTCCACCACTCTTCTGCACGTTTGTCTGGTAATGTCGCTGTGACTGACTCTGATGAGTCTGTTGTGGATGGAAGCTGAAGAGCGGAGACTGGAGCTGGTCACACATGAATTTTGTGACCCGGAAAAGCTCCTGGAAAACCGTGAGAAGCAGAACAAACTGTTCACCAACAGGACGGACCGTCCGGCGGCGTTTAAAACAAACGTCTCCATGTTTTGACCAGCTGACTGCCGTTAACTTAACCACGGGTGACTATGAGCCGCCAACACAAACTACAGCCAGGTTAGCTAAGGCGCTCACATGAGTGATGTACTACGTAGCAGGACCCCATTTATCCCAGGACCCCAGAGTGAAGCTCAGCTGTCCTCGCAGATGCCTGTCTGAATGCCCTTACATGCGCCGCCGTGGCGCTGTTGGATTTAAAACTTTTATTTTTTCTTGGTTGGCTTTTGGTAGGGCTGATACAATCCTTGGTGGGGCTTTAGCCCAACCAAGCCCCACCCTGACGCCGCCTATGAACTCACCTCTGCTGGGCGAGCGGCCGTGCTCTCTGGCTGCGCCATACGTTGATTGACAGCATGACAAAGCGGAAGCTCGAAATCTATTGGCTGAAGCTGACCGGCGCTTTTTCGGATAACATGGGGGTCTACGAGACGAAGGTGGAGCTCATAAATAAATTTTTATATTGCTTTATGCTAATATTATATTGCAGTATCGAACCAGACTGACACATTGAAGCTCTGTTAAAAAATGATACATACGTTGGAAACGAACGGAAACTCCGGACACCAGCTTTAAAGAGCAGAAGCTGCTGGGATTCAGAAGAGAAAATGTCTCAGAATTAGAAAAAAAAAAAAAATGATAAAAGCCCATTTTTATTATTTGCAATATTCTGCTGCTGAGGCACTCTGGCGCCCCCGTGTGGACGGAGGCGGCCTGACAGACTGACACTGTGCTCTCTGTGCAGACTGATGGAGGTGAAGGACAGCTGTGACGGCGTGCAGCTGGAGGAGCAGCAGTGAGTCCCGTTCACACATCAGGGTCACGTTCACACATCAGAACATCACATACACGCATCAGAGCGTCACGTTCACACATCAGAGCGTCACGTTCACACATCAGAGCGTCACATACACGCATCAGAGCGTCACGTTCACACATCAGAGCGTCACGTTCACACATCAGAGTGTCACGTTCACACATCAGGGTTACATTTGCATGTCAAAACATCTCATACACACATCACAATTACACATCAGGGTCACATTTACATATCAAGGTTACCTTTACACATTAGAACGTCACGTTCACACATCAGGGTCAAAGTTCACACATCAGGGTCACATTCACACATCTGAACGTCACGTTTATACATTAGAACGTCACATATACACACCAGAACATCACATTCACACATCAGAACGTCACGTTTACACATCAGGGTCACATACACACACCAGAACGTCACATTCACACATCAGAGTCACGTTCACACATCAGAACGTGACATTGAAATATCAGAACATCACATTCATACATCAGAATGTCACATTTACACATCAGAACATCACATTCACACATCAGAACGTCACATTTACACATCAGAACGTCACGTTTACACATCAGGGTCACATTCACACATCAGAACATCACATTTACACATCAGAACGTCATGTTTACACATCAGAACATCACATTCACACATCAGAACATCACATTTACACATCAGAACGTCATGTTTTCACATCAGAACGTCACATTTACACATCAGAACGTCACATACACACATCAGAACGTCACATTCACACATCAGAATGTCACATACACACATCGGAACGTCACATTCACACATCAGAACGTCATGTTTACACATCAGAACGTCACATTCACACATCAGAACGTCACGTTTACACATCACAACGTCACTTTAACACATCAGAACGTCACGTTTACACATCAGAACATCATGTTTACACATTAGAACATCACATACAAACAGCAGAACGTGACACTGAAATATCAGAACATCACATTTACACATCAGAACATCACATTCACACATCAGAACGTCACATTTACACATCAGAACGTCACATTTACACATCAGAACATCACATTCACACATTGGAACGTCACATTTACACATCAGAACGTCACATTCACACATCACAACATCACATTTACACATCAGAACATCATGTTTACACATCAGAACGTCACATACACACATCAGAACGTCACATTCACACATCAAAATGTCATGTTTACACATCAGGGTCACATTCACACATCAGAACGTCACATTTACACATCAGAATATCACATTCACACATCAGAACGTCACATACACACATCAGAACGTCACACTCACACATTAGAACGTCACGTTAACACATCAGAGTCACGTTCACACATCAGAACGTGACATTGAAATATCAGAACATCACATTCACACATCAGAATGTCACAATTACTCATCAGAACGTCACATACACACATCAGAACGTCACATTTACACATCAGAACATCACATTCACACATCAGAACGTCATGTTTACACATCAGGGTCACATTCACACAACAGAACGTCATGTTTACACATCAGAACATCACATTCACACATCAGAATGTCACAATTACTCATCAGAACGTCACATACACACATCAGAACGTCACATTTACACATCAGAACATCACATTCACACATCAGAACGTCATGTTTACACATCAGGGTCACATTCACACAACAGAACGTCATGTTTACACATCAGAACATCACATTCACACATCAGAACATCATGTTTAGATATCAGGGTCACATTCACACAACAGAATGTCACGTTTACACATCAGAACATCACATTCACACATCAGAACGTCATGTTTGCACATCAGGGTCACGTTCACACATGAGAGCATCATGTTCACACATTTTTTTCGTTCTTTCATTTCTCTCGGGTCCGCCAGGTGAGAACATGCTGACCTGCCACAGAGACCCTTCACCAGGACTTTGCTGAAAATGAACACAAGAGAGAGTTTTAGAAGGTGTTTGTGGAGTTTTTGTAAATAGAAACTTAAATAAAAACATTTGATCAAACAGCTTCAGTCTGGAAGTTTGTGAATCTGAGGTCTGCTGACGGGTGAAGGTTCTCTGGAAGAACACGGAGAACAAGAGGAGCTCAAGACAAGAGAGACATGAGGGACCAGGGCACCCCCTTCTGGTCTAACCCCCTTCTGGTCTAACCCCCTTCTGGTCCAACCCCCTTCTGGTCCAACCCCCTTCTGGTCCAACCCCCTGGCAGACAAACCCCATCAGAAGGAGGAGATAACAAGCCAGGTCCAGGTCTAGATCTAGATCTAGGTCCAGGTCCAGGTCTAGGTCTAGGTCTAGGTGCAGGTCTAGGTCTAGGTCCAGGACCGGGTGCAGAAGCTCTGTCTCGGGTTTGGAATCAAAACAGAAGATCTGGAGGAAGCTGAGTCTGAACACTGCCACCCTGTGGACACACACACACACACACACACACACACACCTCCAGGAGGGTGAGGAGATGGGTGGGGAGGGGGGGTGATGAGCATGGTGAGGCTGAACCCTGACCCCTGACCCCTGACCCCTGACCCCTGAGTGAACAGCTCTGGAGGGGGCGGAGCTTCAGGAGAGCCTGGAGTCTGGTTGAACGGAGACTGTTTTATTAAAAGCTGTGAGAGTTTTGAAAATGGAACTTCTGTTTCAAGAAATGAGCCCAAAGCTGGAGGACGACTAGAGGACAGCAGGACTGAGGCAGCTTTGTTCTGCTGCAGCCGCTGCGCACACACACACACACACACACACACACACACACACACACACACACACACACACACACACACACACACACACACACACACCCTAACCATCGTGAATAAACAGCAGACTCTAACCCAGACCCTAGACCTGATCTAAACCAGACCTAACTCGAACCCAGACTCTAAACCTGACCCAGACCCAGACCCTAGACCAGATCCTAGACCAGATCCCAGACCAGATCCTAGACCTGTGTGAAACTGGTTGTGGTTTCAGGACATTTCTCCAGACTGCACCTGACCTTGGCCTGTGTACCCCCCCCCCCCCCCCCCCCCCCCCCCCCCCCCCCATTAAAGGTGTTGACGTGCTGCTGAGCTCCTCCTCCTCCACATGAAGGACGGACGAGGGACGGGGTGGAGGACAGAGTCTCTGCAGGACGGGGTGGAGGACAGAGTCTCTGGCTGCTGCTTCGTGAGGAGGACCGTCTCTGGCAGGTGGGTGTCCTCTGATCAGTCCTCGTTTCCTCGACCCTCCAGAAAAACGCCAGCAAAAATTCTAGATTATGCAAACGAACATGCAGCTGTGGGACATTTTATGCGGTAAGATTGCAGACAGTTGTGAAATATGCGAAAAGACGCCAGATGTAGGTTACCCAAACACACTCTGTTTCTCTCTCTCTCTCTCTCTCTCTCTCTCTCTCACACACACACACACACACACACACCTCCATCACATTCATTTTTCTGTTTATTTATCTAAAGTTGTTGCTCGCCTCAGGCCTCGTCGCCCTCGCTGGGTTGTGGCGGCTGCTGCTCAGTGAAGCTGAGTTGTTTGGAGCGTTTTTTTCCCATCAGCCTCTTGGACGCTAGCCTGGTAAACGAGCCCCGCCCACTCCTCATTCCACTCGGTCGTGAAACGGCCGAGCCAATCAGCGTTGCCATTTTTTGTTTTAAATTTTTTTTTTGGCTAAACCGGAAGTGACGCTATCACTGCGCGTAGCGGAGATTACGGAGATAAACTTTAACCATCGTCTGAAAGCTGCAGTAAGTAAAGTTAGAGCCGAAACACCAAGAATTACAACAATCAAGTAAGAGTCTGGGCCTGGCGAGATTCTGACAGGAAAAGACGTTTTCGCGTTAACCCTGAGAGAAGCTAGAGCTAACGAGCTAAAGCTAACCCTGAGAGAAGCTAGAGCTAACGAGCTAAAGCTAACCCTAAGAGAAGCTAGAGCTAACGAGCTAAAGCTAACCCTGAGAGAAGCTAGAGCTAAAGAGCTAAAGCTAACCCTGAGAGAAGCTAGAGCTAAAGAGCTAAAGCTAACCCTGAGAGAAGCTAGTGCTAAAGAGCTAAAGCTAACCCTGAGAGAAGCTAGCGCTAAAGAGCTAAAGCTAACCCAGAGAGAAGCTAGATCTAAAGGGCTAAAGCTAACCCTGAGAGAAGCTAGATCTAAAGGGCTAAAGCTAACCCTGAGAGAAGCTAGATCTAAAGGGCTAAAGCTAACCCTGAGAGAAGCTAACACTAAAGAGCTAAAGCTAACCCTGAGAGAAGTTCGATCTAAAGGGCTAAAGCTAACCCTGAGAGAAGCTAATGCTAAAGAGCTAAAGCTAACCCTGAGAGAAGCTAGATCTAAAGGGCTAAAGCTAACCCTGAGAGAAGCTGGTGCTAAAGAGCTAAAGCTAACCCTGAGAGAAGCTAGAGCTAACGAGCTAAAGCTAACCCTGAGAGAAGCTAGAGCTAAAGAGCTAAAGCTAACCCTAAGAGAAGCTAGAGCTAACGAGCTAAAGCTAACCCTGAGAGAAGCTAGAGCTAAAGAGCTAAAGCTAACCCTGAGAGAAGCTAGAGCTAAAGAGCTAAAGCTAACCCTGAGAGAAGCTAGTGCTAAAGAGCTAAAGCTAACCCTGAGAGAAGCTAGCGCTAAAGAGCTAAAGCTAACCCAGAGAGAAGCTAGATCTAAAGGGCTAAAGCTAACCCTGAGAGAAGCTAGATCTAAAGGGCTAAAGCTAACCCTGAGAGAAGCTAGATCTAAAGGGCTAAAGCTAACCCTGAGAGAAGCTAACACTAAAGGGCTAAAGCTAACCCTGAGAGAAGCTAATGCTAAAGAGCTAAAGATAACCCTGAGAGAAGCTAACGCATGACGTATTTGTTTTGAAGCTGATTGGCTGGAGAGCCTGTCATTCAGAGGTCTGTCACCCAGACCAAGACCAGACCCAGACCCAGACCAAGACCAGACCTTCTCACCAAGACCAGACCATCCCAAGAGAAAGACCAAGACCAGGACAAACACCAAGACCAGAGTGTCCCAAGACCAAGACAAGAACAGTACAAAGATCAAGATCAACACCAACACCTTAAGGGGCCGAGACCAAGTCCAGATCAAAATACCCATAACTGGGTTAAGACCAAGACCAAAGCATCCCAAGACCAGATCATTCCAAGACATAGACCAAGACCAGAGCATCCCAAGAAATAGACCAAGACCAAAAGAAAGACCAAGACCAGACCATCCCAACACCAAGAACAGACGGTCCAAAGACCAAGGCGAGGGCAGAAGAAGGACCAAGACCAAGGTCCAATCCCAATTCTCTGCTTAATCCTTACTCCTCAACCTTGATCCTCAATCTCAGATTAAGTGCCTCCTTAAGTGCCTGAACAAGTGTTCAGGAATGTAAAGTCACTTGGAAATGGGACAACCCTTAAAGACAGGTACGTCCATGGACCACAGGGGGCAGCACTGCGCAAGAGGGTAGAAGAAAGCCGGAAGTTAAAGAGCAGCAGTAATAATTTTGGTCAATGATCAATAACAACGCCCTTTATAACTGTAAGTAATGCGCCCTGCATTAGAAATGTTTAACATTTTGCATGTGTGACCTTGTTAATAAATGCATTCAAATGAATTTTCTTGATTTCTCTCTAATAGCCTTTGCAAATATTATCTGTGATAGAAACTTAAAGGTGCCTTGAGGAGTTTGCACGTTTTATGAGAAACAGCGCCCCCTGCAGGCCTTGGGCGTAACGCAGCTTAGTGAAAAACTCGTCCCTGTGGCTCCCGTGCACGGAAGACGGGGACTCCGTCTTCGCTCGTTTAGCAGCGCTCAAGTAAGATTTAAGTGTCTTCTCCCTGGTGGAGTCTGTGTGGAGCTGCAGTGCTAGAAGCCAGTCTGTTCTGACTTTCTGGAAGATCCTGCTCAGTTGTTGCTCACTAAGCATCTGGCGGAGTAATGGCGGACAAAATGAAACCTAACCAGCCGGAGCGTGCATTACGTCATTCCTTTCAAATTCTCCCCAAAAAAACTCTGGAGCCGGACCGGCACTGTGACTTTCAAGTGACAGTTTAGCCTGTTAGAGGTTCTGGTAATGAATCTGTCAGGGCACATTGGACACAGCATTAAAAATGTGCAACATATTTATGGTGGAAAATAAGTATTTTTAAGGTTGTAAAACTCCTTAATGCACCTTTAATACAATTACTCCCAAAGTAATATACAAAATGTTTTATTAATAAAATAACAGCAAAATGAACTATTTAACAAGCATTCTGGGTTATCCTTACCTCCAAGGTAGGTCTGGTAGAATCTCAAAATTAAGGGAGATAACGCTCCCGAGTCTCGCTCCTTTCCTCCACTTGTTTCGGGACGGGACGACACTTAACTTCACGGGAGCATTTTGAGGGATGAGGAGTAAGATTGAGGATTAAGCAGAGAATTGGGATTCGCCCCAAGAGTTTAAGGGGTCAAACAAAGACCGTGAAAGTCCAGAACAAATTACCCGAAACCCAGTCAATACCAAGACAAGATTATCCCAAGACCAAGACTAGAGCATACCAAGACCACGACCAAGACCAGAACAAAGACCGAGACAAGATCAGAGCATCCCAAGACGTTAAAGAGCCAACAGCAAGACAAGACCAGGACCTTCAGGGGCAGATAGACCAGGTCAAGACCAGGACCTTCAGGGGCAGATAGACCAAGTCGAGACCAGGACCTTGACCTTGTGTCCTTGAGCTCCGGACCGAGTCCGGTACTCACGTGGTTTTCTTTGTGGTACTTTGCTGCAGGTTTTCCTCGGATTTGATTCTGGGCTTGAAGTCAGACGTTCTGTGAAGAACTGAGGGTTCTGCCACAGGCGGGCAGCGCTAACGGTTCTCCCCGGTCCGGTTCCCTGCAGGTCCCACATGTCTCGGGTCAACGGCAGCGAGCTGCTGTCTCTGCTGCAGCTCTGCCTCAACAGCACCGCCCTGCTGGCCGCGCCGCCTCCGCACCACCACGGCGCCGCCGGGGCCGCTGGCCCGGACCGGGACCCGGACCGGGACCAGTCTGAGGGCGTCCTGTACATCCTCCTGGTGGTGGGCCTGTTCAGCTTCTTCAGCTTCGGCATCATGCTGAGCTACATCCGGTCCAGGAAGCTGGAGAACTCCCAGGACCCGTACCACCAGTACATCGCCCGGGACTGGACCGCCGCCGCCACGCCGCCCCGCGCCGCCGCCCGGGCGCCTGGACCCCCAGGACCCCTGGTCATCTGTAACCTCCAGGCGCTGGAGCAGGGCGGCGCTCCAGACATGGAGATCAGGTCAATCTGACAGTTCTGGAGTTGATCCGGTTCGGTCTGGATGCTGCTGGTTCCAAACAGACCCGTCACCTTACTCTAGCTCCACTGGTTTTGCCCCAGACCCTGGTTCTGCCCCGGACCCTGGTTCTGCTCCAGACCCTGGTTCTGCCCCGGACCCTGGTTCTGCCCCGGACCCTGGTTCTGCCCCGGACCCTGGTCCTGCCCCGGACCCTGGTTCTGCCCCGGACCCTGGTCCTGCCCCGGACCCTGGTTCTGCCCCGGACCCTGGTCCTGCCCCGGACCCAGGTTCTGCCCCGGACCCTGGTCCTGCCCCGGACCCTGGTTCTGCCCTGGACCCTGGTTCTGCTGGCCACAGTGCCTGGGATCAGGTCGTCAGCAGGCGTTGCGTCCCACACGAGTCCCCCCCGGTGTCCAGACCTGGAACTACAGCCTCACGTTTCCCTCCAGACGCTCTCCGAGGTTTTTCTTTATTTGATCATGAAATAAAAACAAGTTTCAGGAAAGAAAAGAACTCATTAAAGAACTGACCTTCCTGGTTTGACCTTTGTGTTTTTTAGTTTCAGGTGATTAAAAACAGGTGAAACAAACAGACAGACGCTCTGATTTCTCTGATTTCTCTGATTTCTCTTCCCTTCAGATTTATTTCCTCTGTTTTTAAAAAGTGAAGTGGGACCAGTAGGATCAGGTCCAATGCAGCACGGAGTCCCAGTCCTCGTGAGAACTGGACGGTGCGACCCGGCGAGGATACCGTGACGTCGTCCGCCAGAGCGACGGTTCGAACCCGTCCTTCAGCCCGGCGCCGCCGGCGCCTCCTGATCCGGTCGCCTTCCGGAAGGTTCTGATTTTACAGAATGGAATCATTTATATCTAGAATTCGGCGTTCACAGAACACACAGCCCCGCCGACTCGGTGGGTTCCGGTCTCACTGGACTCTGTAGGTTTCAGTCTCTCTGGACTCTGCTGGTTCCGGTCTCACTGGACTCTCCTGGTTCCGGTCTCTCTGGACTCTGCTGGTTCCGGTCTCTCTGGACTCGGCCCAGGACCCCCTGCAGCCAGGACAGGAAGCCCTGCTTGGGGCTGCGGGTCCTGCTCATGGCGGCGGCGGTGTTGGCCGCCTTCCTGTCCTCCAGGCGGCGCCGGCGCTCCTCCTGGCGCTGGCGCTGCAGGTCCCGGCGGCGGCGCCGGGCCTCGGCCTCGGCGCGCTCCGCCTCGCGCCGCAGGCTGAAGTGCACCATCTGCATGTGGAGCATCGGCGCCACCAGGTTGTAGCGGTCCACCAGCTTGTTGAGCGCGGCCACCTCGTCCCGGGCCGAGGCGCAGAGCTCCTCCCACCGGGCCAGCTCCTCGGGGGGGGCGGGGTCGGCCAGGCGGGCCCGGCCCTCCAGCAGGCGGCGCCGCAGGCGGGTGGCGCCCTCCCGGATGTCGCGGTGCGCGACGACCCAGGGCGGCTGGTAGCCGTTGTCGATGAGGATGCGGTTGAGGTTGTGGGTCATGGGGTCGGCGTACGGGTTGTCCTGGAACTTGTTGAGCGGCTTTCCGGCGCCGCTCAGGTTCCGGAAGTCGCCGCGGGCCATGGACTCCTGGATCAGGTCCTCCACCAGCCGCTCCACCGCCTGCGTGATCTTGATCTTGCGGCTGCGCTGGCGCACGTCGCGCTCCGCCAGCGCGCCGTCCGCCGCGCCCGCCCGCTCGTGCTCCCGCTGCCGGTAGGCCAGCACCTGCTCGGCGGCGCGGTCCACGCGGACCTGCCGGTACTGCCGCTCGCGCTGGCTGGGCGTGCCCGAGCCCACGCCGTCGAAGCTGAGGTAGTGGCGGTGCTGCGGCGCCGCCGGCCTGGCCCCGTCCCCGTCCTCGTCCTCCTCCGTCGGGCGCGGCTTGCTGTGGTGCGCCAGCACGGCGCGGTACGCCTCCTCCAGCCGGGCGAAGCGCGCCGCGTCGGCGGCGGCGGCGCCAGAGTCGGGGTGGTAGAGCTTGGCCAGGCGCAGGTACGCCTCCCTCACCTGCGCCGCGCTGCTGGCGCCCTCTGGTGGCAGCTGCAGCAGCCGGTAGCTCTCCTGAAGGCTGCGGCTCATCGGGGGGGCGGAGCTAAGCCGGCGCGCCGCCGCAGCACGGCGCCCGGACAGCAGCGGCAGGAAGCGGCCGGTCCGGACGCCACCGCGGGACAGCAGGAAGGAGGACGCCATCCTGGACACCCTGAGGACCGGAGAGACAGAGGACAGACCTGAAACCCCGTCTGTATCATCCTTCCATCATCCATCCATCCATCATCCATCCATCATCCATTCATCATCCATCCATCCAGCATCCATCCATGCATCCATCCATCAATCATCCATTAATCATTCATCCATCTATCATTCATTAATATTCCATCCATCCATGATCCATCCATCCATCCATCATGCTTTATCCAACATCCATTCATCATCCATTCATCCATCCATCATCCATCCATTACCGCGGGTAGTGGGGGGCTGGGGGGGCTGGGGGGGCTGCAGCCCCCGGTCTGTTGTCACGCAGTAACGCCACATATTGTATTTCTCACGATGAAAAAAAAAATCCCGGTAAAGTTGTGTGGTGCGCCGCTGGTTCCCCGTTGGATGAGGGCGCCTGTGCCACGCTCCACGCTCATGCCCCCCCCCCCTGTTGGATGAAAGCGCGTCTCAGGTGCAGCACCCCCTGTTGACAATACGTTCCTGCGGCCATGTATCCATCCATCAATCATCCATTAATCATTCATTATCCATCCATCCATCATCCATTTATCATCCATCCATCCATGATCCATCCATCATCCATCATGCTTTATCCAACATCCGTCCATCATCCATCCATCAGGTCCGAGATAAACCAGGAAACCATCCAACCTGAACCTGTTTGACTTAAAAAAACAGACGTGATCCGTTCAGGGACAAAGATGAAACTAGGACAAAGAGGACCAGGACCAGAGACCCTCCAGGACCAGAGACCCTCCAGGACCAGGACCAGAGACCCTCCAGGACCAGAGACCCTCCAGGACCAGAGACCCTCCAGGACCAGGACCAGAGACCCTCCAGGACCAGAGACCCTCTAGGACCAGAGACCCTCCAGGACCAGGACCAGAGACCCTCCAGGACCAGAGACCCTCCAGGACCAGAGACCCTCCAGGACCAGAACCAGAGACCCTCCAGGACCAGAGACCCTCCAGGACCAGAGACCCTCCAGGACCAGAACCAGAGACCCTCCAGGACCAGAGACCCTCCAGGACCAGAGACCCTCCAGGACCAGGACCAGAGACCCTCCAGGACCAGGGTCAGTTCTCCGGCTGTGGCTCGAGGCTTTACAGCTCTGTGACTGATCTTCACATCGATCCTTTCATGTTATTATTCATGTGTTAGTAATGACGTCATTCCTCGCGCTGAGGCTGCAGAACGTTCAGAGGAACCAGAACAGCTGGGACTTCAACCCGCAACCAAGATCGTGCGCGCAGCGCTGACACATAAACCTGACTCTGCAGAACAGACCTGAGGTCAGCTGCTCCGCCACACCGGGGCTGCGGTGGAGGAGAACCGGGGGAGCAGCGGCAGGAGGTGGAGGACGTGACCCTGCTCTCACTTCGCTGTTGTTTTTCCGGGAGTTTCTTCTTCTTCCCTCCGTCAGTCAGTCTCCTCAGCTGGAGGCTTCAGCGCCCCCAGGGGCAGATCAGAGAACTGCAGTGAACAGCTTTCTCCGTCAGTCTACCCCCACCCTCCACCCTCCGCCTCCACCCTCTCAGTAAACACCCATCCGTCCATTTCCGATGTGAAGCCGTAAAAACAAGGGACAGAACTCTTCAGAGTCAAGATTTTATTGTAAAATTCAGTGTAGAAAACGTTTTCCTGAAGCACCGAGACATTTAAAAACAAATGAAAGCCTTCCTCATTGCTTCTTTCCACCTGTACATCCTGTTCATTGGCCTTTGACCCCGTCTGATTCGTGTCAGGGTCACGACCTTTGACTTATTGCTCTCCGTTGCTTCCTGCCTGCTGATGCACATGAACTTAAATGATTCAAATTTAAAGGTTGTATAGAAGATCTTTATTACTAACAAAAATGAATTAAAGCTAAAAAATGGCGTTACTAAGCTGCAGCAGCCTTGTTTTGATCGTGATCAAAAAAAAGAAAATAAAAATTAATCAACTCTGGAGGTTGTAAAACCAACATTACTTTAGTCAATCCATAACGAGGTAGCCTCGTTCTCGATTGGTTTTCTAACGTGTCAATCAACCTCTCTACACTTTTAGCGTAGCTGTCATGCTCCTACGTCGTTTTCGTCCCCCCCCCCCCCACCCCCCCCACCCCCCCATGCTCGGCTCTGCTGCCGCGATCAACAGTTTCAGTTCAGTTTACCTTTTCACCTGTAGACTTGAGACAATGGCCACAAACAATGTATGTTTTCATCTTAAAACAAGACTTGTATGAAAAAGTCCGGAGAGTGAGAGGAGGGGGGGAAGGGGGGGGGGGGGGTTTGTTTAGCCTGCAGGCTGCAGCCACACAGATACACATGCTACATGCTACTTTCTGCGTCAGGAGGAGGCGGTCCTCCGGAGAGAGCAGGGGGGAGGGGTGTGGATCACGCATGGCAGCATTTCAAAAAGGACTAACTGTCACTGGATTTCTCTCTCCATGGAAAATCCTCCATACAACCTTTAATGGGTTCATTAAAACGGATCGGTGCCAGGTGATCCGTCCTGTGACTCTGGATTTGGTCTCCTTTTGGCCGGACGTGAGCGGGATCCTCCGGTCTGTTCGGGGAACCGGACCCTCACCGCTCCTGGGTCAGCTCCTCCACCAGGAACTTCTCCTGCTCCTTCAGGATCTCGTAGAAGACGTCTTTGGCCCCCCGGCCGGCCTGCAGCGGTCCTGAGAACAGCTCCCTCATCTGGGCCTGGTGGGTACTGAGGGCCCGGATCTGGTCGTAGCACTCCTGCTGGAGGACTTTGCGGTCCAGCAGCTGGTCCAGGATGGGCTCCACGTTGGTCACCCTTTTGATCAGCTCACTCTGGTGCTGATCCACGAAGTGTGGAGCTGAAAGACAGAAGAGAGCAGGAGCGGAGGCTGAGGCCTGCTGACCCGACCCGGAACCCGACCCGGAACCCTGCACGGATCCAGGACACCGACCTGCAGCAGATCCGGGACCTGGGGAGATCTTCATGGCCTCCTTCTCTGCAGGACAGGATCAGGATGAGTAAGAACAGTTCTGCCTTCTAGACGTCTAGAACCTCAACCTGCTCACTTCAGATTATTAGTAAACAATGACGTTTCAAGTATTGCATTGTTTATAAACATCTATAGAAGACATGTTATTATTACTTCTGAAGCGCCGCCGCACTACCGACTTTAATTTGTTTATAAACATTAATAAATCACTAAACACTGGAGGCCCCGCCCCCCGCTGACTTGGCCCTGTTTCATTAGTTTTTAGTTTTATTCAGATGTTGGCCTGCTGTGAATAAACGGGCTCTAACAGAGAAATATGATGTTTTATTCTCAGCAGGTTTTCTGTTTTTTTATTTAAATTTGGAGTTAAAGTCGTAAAAATGCGTCCAAACGGGCGGGAATCCTCCGAAAGTGAAAGTAAAGCATAACCAGCTGTTTCGGCCTTTCTTACGGACTGAACTGTAAGGACTGGACAGTATTGTTCCTGAAAGCATCGTAATGAGCAGAAAAGCGGGTTACTGCGGACTCCCGCGGTCATTCTGTCCAGTTTCGGGCCGAGTCTGTCATGTCGGACCGGCCGTGAACGCCTCACCCAGGTCCTCTGCGTCCCCCACGCAGCCGATATTCTTGAGCACCTCCGCGGCCACGCGCCAGGCCTCCGCCTCGGTGAAGGTGTTGACCATGACCTCGGCAACCTCCAGGCGGCTCTTGTCCTCCACGCGGTTGCGCCTCACGCGCGGCTCGGCCCGGCGGTCCAGCAGCCGGCGCTCGAACCGGTGGAAGTCTTCCTTGCCCAGGTTCTCCAGGGCGTCCCCCAGGACCTCGGTCAGGGTCTTCACAGACATGTTTCACCTCAACACCCGAGAACTCCAAACCCTCTGCCGAGGAGCCGCCGCGCACAGCCGTCAGCTCCTGCAACTGTCAGGAAGCTGGGGTCCCGGCGGGTTGCCAGGTCTGGGGAAAGTTTTACAACTCAGGAAACTAATCGATCTTCATGAAGCATGGAGAGTATCAGTATCCACAAGAAGTTCCAGCGTTCATAAGAAACTTTATGTATTCGCTGAAAGTACCAGTAATCATAACATTTTCAGAGAGTTTATATGAGTTTAACAGAGTTTATATGTTCAATAAAAATGTCAGCGCTCATAAGAAGTATCGACATTCAGGATTATCATCAATACTCATGAAGAGTATGACTCTGATGAAAGGGTGAATCGAGAGAGAACAGCTTTAAAACGTGATTTCACGCAGTTTTCTTTTCTGAATTCAGCCTCCTGTTTTAGGAGCCAAGTTCCTTCTTTTGTGCAGAAGGATCTGGCAACCCGCGAGAGGCGCCTTCCTCCCGTCAGCTTCCTGGAACCTCTGACCGCCGTGAGGAGCAGCAGTTAGAGGGTTATCAGTAATATAATCACTTCAGTCATCTGAAGCCTGCAGGTTAAAGTTTCTGCAGATATTTAATTCAATATCCACATTGCAGTATATTCCTTTTGGAGTACCTCAGGGATCAGTCCTTGGGCCTAAACTCTTCACTTTGTACATCAATGATTGTGTTTCTGTATCCAAATTGCTCAGATGTACTCTGTTTGCAGATGATACATTATTTTAATGTGGGGAAGATTTAACGCAGGTGTTAAATGTGGTTAAAGAAGAATTTAAAAGAATAAAAACATGGTTTGATGTAAATAAATTATCACTGAATCTTGAAAAAACAAACTTTATGTTATTTAGTTACAGAGGAGAGACACTGGTGCTTCAGTTACCACAGACGGTAATACTCGTAAAGTCAGCAGAGTCAGAGAAACCAAGTTTCTGGGTTTTATTCTGGATGGAAGTTTGTGTTGGAAATCCCATATCCAGTATACGAAGGCAAAAATATCAAAATGAATAGCTATGAATAATAATAATAATAATAATAATAATAATAATAATAATAATAATAATAAGAATAATAATAACAACAACAACAACAACAACAACAACAACAACAATAATAATAATAATAATAGCTATGTTACACAAAGTAAGAGATCCACCGGATAACAAAGCATTGTACATTTTCTATAACACCATGATCGTTCCACATCTGACCTACTGCAGTGAAGTACAGGGAAATGCCTACAAAACATATATCCAGTCAGTTTTCATTTTACAGAAAAGAGTCATTAGAATAATCATCAGAAAGCGATACAGATATCCAACTAACCCATTATTCATTCAGTTAAAACTGCTGAAATTCCAAGAACTAGTAGATTACATTATTTTACAAATTATGCTGAAAGCTCACACAAACACACTGCAGTTAACATTCAGAACAGGTTTGGAAAAAGAGAAAGCAAGTATAACTTAAAAGGAACAGAGATCTTGAAAAAACCAAGGTTCAGGACTAAAATGATGGAACGTTGTGTGTCTGTGAGAGGAATCAGTTTATAGAATAATCTGGAGAAAGAAATCAAAGAATCTCAGTCAAGCACCACATTCAAAAGATTAATTAAATCCAGTATGTTAAAGAAATATAATGAAATATACTACCGTAAATCCTCTTCTAGCAGCCGGGGCTTTTATTTCTCTCCACTGGAGCTGCACCAGGCTTTTAATGGAAGGAGGCATGCACAAGAAAGTGCCTTATATTTTAAAATTTAAAAAAACAGCAGAAAGATCTTTTGTGTTAATTTGAACACAGTAAAATTTACTGAGTTCATTTATTTTTTCAATCGATGTGAAAAAAATTAAATCTCAACATCGAGATATTTTCTGTCCCTCCGCCATTTTTACCGGACGCGTGTGATATACACAGTGACCACACCAGGAGGACTGGCGCTGTAGCACAGACTACTGTCAGTACTGCGCTGTAGTGCTTCACAGAGAAAAACAAAAGACAAAAAACAAAAACAGGCTGAGCTTGGGAGGCGACTTCTAGTCAGAGTCGCCTTCATTGTCATCGCAACAAGTTACCGAAGTTACAAGTTACAACGAAATTACTGAGTTTTAAAGACGCCCAGGCAGCCAATTACAGCGCTCCGTCTTGTAAAAGAAACAAAGTTAAAGAAACTCAGACAGAAATTGGGGAGGGGGGGGGGGTAGAAAAAAAGATACGTCAGTTCAGATCTGGGTTCCAAAAGGGAGTCGTGATTAGAAGTGAGAGACCAAACAAAGCCAACCTGGACACAAACACAGCGAGACACGTGAGACAAGCTGCTATCAGACTAGTGGATCAGCGGTCATCAGCAACACGTCTTCACCACTAGGGGGCAGCAGAGAGGTGTGGTGGAGACGCTGAGAGTGGGGAAGGGAGTGTGTGTGGAGTGTGTGTGGCATTTCAGCTCATCAGTCCAGGCAGTGTGTGTGGTTTGGCCCGCCCCCCCTCGGCGCTCCAGCTGGGATGGTCGCTGCTGGACGACCTCGAACGAAGCGGTCCAGAGGTGAAGCTGGGCTGCAGCTGGGAGAGAGAGAGGGAGGGTAGAGAGAGCAATCAGTCTGTCCTTGAATCTTCAGGAGAAGTTCAGTCCTCCAGGGTTCCAGACACAATCAGAAGGTTCTTGTTTTGGTGGAAGGAGCCGTTGGACCTTCCTCTGCTGGTTCTCCTCTTTCCAGACAGAAGCTGGTTTAACCCTCTCGCTGCTGGGGACGTCCAACTTGCGTCTCAGTCGTCCATAACCCAAATTGTCCGCCTTTCGAAAGAGTTCGCTCAAACGGTCAGTCTCAGCTTTTGCCCGTTGATTTGAAAAGACCGTCCTCCCTGGACGTCTTTTGTGGCGGCGGTCTTCTTAGTCCTCCAGAGGATCAGGTCGCAGTACCGGCCAATCAGCAGCAGGCCGATCAGCATCAATCCGAAAATGTAATCATCCACAATGACCTGGATGGACAGGGGCTCCAGGCATGTGACCCCCTCCACTCCCCCCGGGCGTCCATCACGTACCCAGCATGCCGAGTCCTGTCCGGACCGGCAGGATCCTGCTCCTCTGCTCTTTGTTGAAAAACTCGAATCAGTTGCGTAGAGAGACCAGCTGATCAGCTCCATGGTTGATATTTGGTTTGTTAAAAAATAAACCAAGTCCAGGGATTCCTCCGGTAAATCAGACGAGACAGAGAGCAGCAGCAGAGGGAGGAGCCAACAGCGTCCGCCTCCTCCCAGAGCCAGCCAGGAATTTATGAGCTTTCTTCAAAGACGCTCCGGAGACGGTTTTAATGGAAGACAGTCATTATTAGAGGATTTACCGTAGTTACACTTGATTGTCATTTTTTGTTTTTTTTGTGAAAAGAACTAATTTAATTGTAATTGTAGAACTAATGATATCTCACTGTCTGTGTCGGCCAGCAGCTATTTTATTTTACTGCATTATAAGTATGTTTGAGTGTGTGTGCATGTGTGTGTGTGTGTGTGTACATATCTGTATATGCGTTCATTTGTGTATGTATGTACATATACATATGTATATATTTTCATGTTTCTTTGTTGTCGTTGTTAATTTTACTTGTGGAACAGATTTCTGGGCGGACATCAGACATCAGAGCCTCGTCTTCTTCCTGCTGCCTGTCCTTCTTGGTGCTGACTGTCTGTGTTTACATGAAACCTTTTTGTTTTACAACTGAATGAAATAAAATAAACAAACAAACAAACAAAGGCCACATCGAGGTGATGCTGCCTGAAGAGGCAGGGTGGAGCCCGGCCAGGACCCGACGGGAGGCCGCCGGGGACAGCTGCAGGACTGGGTGGAGGGGGGGGGGGGGGGGGGGGTGGGGGGAGGGCTGGGGGGAGGGGGGAGGGGCTGGGTGGAGGGCTGGGGGGAGGGGCAGGGGCTGGGGGGAGGGCTGGGGGGGAGGGGGAGGGGCTGGGGGGTGGGCTGGGGGGAGGGGGAGGGGCTGGGTGGAGGGCTGGGGGGAGGGGGAGGGGCTGGGGGGTGGGCTGGGGGGAGGCAGTGGGTGGAGGGGGAGGGGCTGGGTGGAGGGGGAGGGCTGGGGGGAGGAGGAGGGGCTGGGGGGTGGGCTGGGGGGAGGGGCAGGGGCTGGGGGGAGGGCTGGGGGGAGGGGGAGGGGCTGGGGGGTGGGCTGGGGGGAGGGGGGAGGGGCTGGGTGGAGGGCTGGGGGGAGGGGGAGGGCTGGGTGGAGGGGGAGGGGCTGGGGGGTGGGCTGGGGGGAGGGGGAGGGGCTGGGTGGAGGGGGAGGGGCTGGGGGGTGGGCTGGGGGAGGCAGTGGGTGGAGGGGGAGGGGTGGGTGGAGGGGGAGGGCTGGGGGGAGGGGGAGGGGCTGATGGAGCAGGTGTGGTTCCGGGCGTAGCTTTAGCTCCGCCCAGTTGGAGTGAATGAATGATGTCGTGTTGTTGTTGTTTTCCACGAAGCGTTACCGTGACGACCACGATTCTTCGATCACGATAAACAAAGACGACGCTTCGCTTCTCGTTCGTTTTACTTTATTTACAAAAAATAATCTCGTGTCAAAACTTCCTGCTTTGAACCGTTCTGAGGTCAAAGGTCAACATGAGCTCAACGTGAAAAAACAAAACAACAGAAAACACAAAGTACACAAAGTACACAAACTTCACAAAGTGCAGAAAGAGAAAACAGAGGCTGCTGGTCCAGGTTCACCTGGAGGAGCCAGTACTGGACCTGGACCTGGACCTGATCTGGACCTGAACCTGGAGTCTGCAGTGGAACACCTAGAACCAGTAATCTGTAATCTAGACCCAGACTCTGAACCCGCCCAGACCCTGACCCGGTCTGGGCGGGTCTCGGAGGGACCGGCCGGTTGCAGGACGTGTCTCCGTCTGTCCACCGTTCTTCATAACGCTGTCCCTACGGCGCCGTCCACGTCTGTCCGCCGCGCTCCGCCTCCGCCTCGCCGCCCGGCGCCGGGCCCGGGCCGCCCAGCACCTCCCGCGCCGTCTTTCCCAGCATGCCCTGCAGGTCGCAGACGAAGCGGTACACGTAGCGCTTCCCCGCCGTCTTGTGGATGATGTTCTTGTGGTAGTAGTACCGCAGGCCGCGGCTCAGCTTCTCGTAGTTCATCTTCGGCTTGTTCTTACAGCGACCCCAGCGCCGGGCCACCTGACACACACACACACACACACACACACACACACACACACACACACACACACACACACCGTCAGCGGGCGGAGGCGGTCGTTCCGTCATGTGACCTGACGTCCCTGAAGGCCAGCGGGGCGGGACCTGGAGGTCGGGGGTCGGGGGTCATCCTCACCTCGGCGGGGTCGGACATCTTGAACTCCCAGCCGTCCCCCGTCCAGCAGATGAAGGCGTGGCAGGACGCGTCCAGCAGCAGCTCCAGCAGGAACTGCCACAGCTGGATGGGCCCGGAGCCTGCAGCCGCAGTCAGAGGGAGTGTGTGTGTGTGTGTGTGTGTGTGTGTGTGTGTGTGTGTGTGTGAAGCTCTTCGGGTGACTCACCTGGATAGGCCGACATGCCGCTGCCCCCCGCCTCCCTCTCGGGCCTCTGCAGGGCCGGGGTCCGCCGTTTGGCCACCCGGGGGCAGAACGGCTCCGGAGGGGGGGGCGGGGCCGAGAAGCTGGGGGGCGGGGCCTCATGCCAAAAGGAGGAGGAAGAGGAGGAGGAGGAGGAAGAGCAGTACGTCTGGTCCGGCTCACCTGCAGCAGAAACAGGAAGTGGGTCCGTTTCCATGACAACCAGCTGTAAACAGGCCCTGCATCCTCCAGACCCACAGAGGACGTTTGGATTTCTGCCGTGGAGCTTTATGCTGAAAAGCGCCGGGTCGGGCGATGTCTCAGCTCGCTCCGGTACGTTCACAGCGGTCTGTAGTCCGACGCCGCCGGCAGTGTTCTCACCTGGCAGGGCGTGAGATCCGCCGCCGCCGCCGCCGCCCGGGAAGGGGCTGAGCCCGCCGTCCAGGCCCGGGCTGAAGGCTCCGCCCGGGTAGGACTGGAGGGGGTCATGGTAGGACTGGGGGGGGTCCCGGTAGGACCGGAGGGGGTCCTGGTATCTGGTCTGAGTAGGATCTGGGCACAGAGACGCAGAACCTCAGAACGTGGCAGTAAAGTGGAACGCCGGACGAAGGAACCCTGAAGACGGAAACACACCGAGGGGGACGGACGTCCAGCAGCTGAAGTCCTGGAACGAGTCCAGGTTGAAGAGGACGCCGTCACTGGAGGACACTGAGGACACACGCACACACACACACACACACACACACACACACACACACACACACACACACACACACACACACACACACACACACACACACAGCTGAAGCTAAGCTAAAGAAGCTAGCGGCTCGCGGAGCCGGGTTCTCGGTACCTTTGACGTCGTACTGAAGCGACGGTTTGTTCGGTTCTGCGAAGACCAGCTGCTGCCCCGAACCGGGCCAGTCCAACAGAAGACCCGGGTCTTCACCGGGAAACTCTGCAGGTTCCACAAGATCCAGACACAGCAGGTCAGGAACACGAGTCAAGAACCCAAACGTCACCATGACAACGACAGAAACACTCTGATCCTCCCAAAGGACTCAGATAGAACCCTGAACTCTAGAACCCTCAAGAACCCTAGAACCCTGAACTCTAGAACCCTGAACCCTAGAACCCTGAACTCTAGAACCCTGAACTCTAGAACCCTCAAGAACCCTGAACTCTAGAACCCTGAACTCTAGAACCCTGAACTCTAGAACCCTGAACTCTAGAACCCTCCAGACTGAGACTGTACAGGAACACTGACAGACTGAGGGCTGAATGACTCCTGACGCCCCCTGTGGACTGACCTGGTATTACACCAGTAGAGGTTTGACAGATTTTCTGATTTCACTTGAAAAAAAAAATAGAAAATATTCTACTTTGTGCTCTTAAAATAAAGAGAGGAGGAAGAAGAGGAGGAGGAGGGAGGAAGAGGAGGAGGAAGAGGAGGAGGAGGGAGGAAGAGGAGGAGGAGGAGGGAGGAAGAGGAGGAGGGAGAGGGAGGAAGAGGAGGGAGAGGAGGAGGAAGAGGAGGAAGAGGAGGAGGAAGAGGAGGAGGAAGAGGAGGGAGAGGAGGAGGAAGAGGAGGGAGAGGAGGAGGAAGAGGAGGGAGAGGAGGAGGAGGGAGGAAGAGGAGGAGGAAGAGGAGGAGGAAGAGGAGGAGGAAGAGGAGGAGGAGGAGGGAGGGAGAGGAGGAGGAAGAGGAGGGAGAGGAGGAGGAAGAGGGAGGAAGAGGAGGGAGAGGAGGAGGAAGAGTTGGGGAACTCCAGAGGAGTGATGCAGGGAGGAGCAGGAAGTGTGGAGAACAGGATGAGGATGTGCAGCAGTGTGGAGACTCTCTGAACAGACCCCGGTTCGAACCCCGGTGGAGGAAACAGACTCACCATGAAGACCCAGGTCCAAACCCAGAGGAACCTCCTGAGTCCTGAAGGGGGCGCTGTAGAACCCAGAGGAACAGGTCTCCATCTGGAAAACACACACACACACACACACACACACACACACACACACACACACACACACACACACTGAGCTGTGTCTGTCAGCTGACATGAAGTCAGGATTTCTGTGAATGGAAGTGAGACTGGCGGGTTTGATTGGTCGACTGATCAGTGAAACATGTTTCTGGCAGAAAACTGAAGTTTAACTTTCATAAACAAAACATATGAAGTTAAACCGACTCAGAGTTTCAGACTCATCAAACAGCTGGAAACAGAAGGAGGGAACGAAAAGACGTTTCTGATCGGAACGAGAGAAAAACCATCAGTAAAGACCATAGATCCAGTCCAGACATTTGTCCCCCACATCGTCCCCAAATCCCGCTCTGGAGACCCCAGTCTGTCCAGCAGGACGTCTCAGACCGAACATTAGAAACCAGGTGTAATGTGATTGGTCCAGCCCGTCACGTGACAGCATCACGTGGACAGAGGAGGCGCTGTGATTGGATGATTTATACTAAACTTTAACTGGTAAAATAAAATCAACAGATGATTGAAGAGAAACTCAGAGTCTGATGAAGCAGCAGGTGGAGAACCAGAACCGGAACCAGAGACCAGGACCTGGTCTGGAACCGGGAGCTTTATGTTTATTTACACTCTGAAAATCAACATTTTGAATGGTTCCAATGAGACCGGGCTCTTTTTAAAACCAGCATCGCCCCCTGCTGGAATTTCTCCAGAATTACAGCTTTTTTGCACTTCAGCGTGATCTTCATGTGTCATGAGCGGAGTGTGGCGCTGCAGCGCCGCGGGTTTAGGCCTGAAAACACACACACTCCCTGATCACACTCCGCCTGAACACTCCACCTGAACACTCCGCCTGAACACACTCCGCCTGGACACACTCCGCCTGGACACACTCCGCCTGAACACTCCGCCTGAACACTCCGCCTGAACACACTCCGCCTGGACACACTCCGCCTGAACACACTCTGCCTGGACACACTCCGCCTGGACACTCCGCCTGGACACACTCCGCCTGGACACACTCCGCCTGAACACACTCTGCCTGGACACACTCCGCCTGGACACTCTGCCTGGACACACTCCGCCTGAACACTCTGCCTGGACACTCCGCCTGGACACTCTGCCTGGACACTCCGCCTGGACACACTCCGCCTGGACACTCCGCCTGGACACACTCCGCCTGAACACTCTGCCTGGACACTCCGCCTGGACACTCTGCCTGGACACACTCCGCCTGGACACAGTCCGCCTGAACACTCTGCCTGGACACACTCCGCCTGGACACACTCCGCCTGGACACTCCGCCTGGAAACACTCTGCCTGGACACACTCCGCCTGGACACACTCCGCCTGAACACTCTGCCTGGACACACTCCGCCTGGACACTCTGCCTGGACACTCCGCCTGGACACACTCCGCCTGGACACACTCCGCCTGGACACTCCGCCTGGACACACTCCGCCTGGACACTCTGCCTGGACACTCCGCCTGGACACACTCCGCCTGGACACTCCGCCTGAACACTCCGCCTGGACACTCCGCCTGGACACACTCCGCCTGGACACACTGAACTCCTCCTGGATGTTTAAAGACTCTTAAACAAATTCAAACAAAAAAGTTCCAATAAAAGTTTTGAACTTTTCTCCTTTTAATCCAAAATGTCCTCATAAAGACACTGACCAGTGCCGAAGACCTAAAGAGAAGAGTGAACTGATGAATGAGTGAATGGCTGTTAGTCTGAACCCTCAGTTCAACATTTCACTTCATTTCAAAGAAAAAAAAACGTTTCGAGATCAAAATGTTTCAATTTCTGTCTTCAGAGAGAAGAACAGGTTGAAATAATGACCTGCTGGTTGTTTGAAAGCAGCCAGAGGAAGATGAGTGGATTTCATTTTATTGTATTTTATTTTATTTTACTTTTGGTGTGGATGAGTTCAGGCTCACATCCGGTCCTGAAGAATGAATGAACTCAAACCACATTTAGAACAGAACTTTCTTCATTCGAACCTCATCATTCTCACTTCTGATCTCATTTTTAAACCTCGTTTTCTTTTATTTAAAACTGATTCCCTCGATTTTAATCTCTTTTTCTCGAATCGATTTTAATCTAATTTTCTTCATTTCAAACTGATTTACTTTATTTCAGTCTCTTTTTTATTGTAATCCAACTTCTTCTTTATTTTATTTAGTTTGAATCTCATTTCCAAAAGCAATATCCTTTATTTTTGACTTCATTTTGTCCAGATTATGTCACTCTGATCTCTTTCCCATCATTTCAAACTGTTTCATTCTTTCTCTCCGGCTGGAAGTTTTTACCTTCATTAAAATCTGGGAGCAAACAGGAAACAGAGAAATTCCTTCTTTTGGACTCAGAATCAAAACCTTTTCCCGGTGATCGGTTCAGGGTGGACTGATCGGTTCTGTGGTCGCTGATCGATGGTCCGATCACCACTTCCGGTGGGAAAAGTCTCGAGACTCTAAATGAAACTTTAAGGATGAAACGAGTCAGAAGGAGAGTTAATCAGACGTTTCTCACGGAAAAACCGGAATGAAGGCGAGAAAGAGCAGGAAGAGGCTGAGAGAGTGAAGGAGAGGAGTGAAGGAGAGGAGTGAAGAAGAGGAGTGAAGGAGAGGAGTGAAGAAGAGGAGTGAAGAAGAGGAGTGAAGGAGAGGAGTGAAGAAGAGGAGTGAAGGAGAGGAGTGAAGGAGAGGAGTGAAGAAGAGGAGTGAAGAAGAGGAGTGAAGGAGAGGAGTGAAGAAGAGGAGTGAAGGAGAGGAGTGAAGAAGAGGAGTGAAGAAGAGGAGTGAAGAAGAGGAGTGAAGGAGAGGAGTGAAGAAGAGGAGTGAAGGAGAGGAGTGAAGGAGAGGAGTTTAAAGCTTTAAACTGACCTTCTGCTGCGTCGCGAGCTGCCGCCGCCAGGACTGCGCCCTGCGCGGCCCCGCGGCTTTATCCGCCCGGCCCGGCCGGGGCGGGGGGCGGGGCGCGTGCACGAGGCGCGTCGTGACCCGCGAGGAGTGTTTACAGCCAGCGGCCCCCGACACACACACACACACACACACACACACACCACGACCACAACACCCATCTTCCATCAGCTACACCTTCACTGATCCACAGGACCAACTGTACAGCAAGACTCCGTCAACCAACGATCATCCATCCATCCATCATCCATCCATCCATCCATCATCCATCCATCCATCCATCATCCATCCATCCATCCATCATCCATCCATCCATCCATCATCCATCCATCCATCCAAACAGCTGACTTGTTTTCATCTGATCTGTTTGAATCATGAAGTCGACTCGACTCAGATTCACTTTTTCCAGAATAAATTCTGACAGATTGATTTTTCCTCAAAGCAAGATGGATGAAGAGCAAAAGTGTTCTGCTGGGTTCTGCTGGGTTCTCCTGGGTTCTGCTGGGTTCTGCTGGGTTCTGCTGGGTTCTCCTGGGTTCTGCTGGGTTCTCCTGGGTTCTGCTGGGTTCTGCTGGGTTCTGCTGGGTTCTCCTGGGTTCTGCTGGGTTCTCCTGGGTTCTCCTGGGTTCTGCTGGGTTCTGCTGGGTTCTCCTGGGTTCTGCTGGGTTCTGCTGGGTTCTGCTGGGTTCAACCTGTAGGTATCGATCAACATGGTGATCCTGATTGTCATTCCTTTGCATTTAATAAAAAAGGACGGTAAATCATCTTGTTTGTTTGTTTGTTTGTTTGTTTGTTTGTTTGTTTGTGCTGTCACTCTGATATGACCGCTGTAGATATTGAAAGGCATGTCGGTGACTGTAGTATAAATTTAATCCAAAGTTTGAAATGTTGTTAACATCTTATATTAACATGCGCACACACACACACACACACACACACACACACACACACACACACACACACACACACACAGTAAAAATGTTTTCACTTTCGGTCTAGAGATTTATGATTTTAAATAAAGTTAGAATTTCAGTCTTGATCTGTGTCTGTGTCTGTGCATGTGTGTGTGTGTGTGTGTGTGTGTGTGTGTGTGTGTGTGTGTGTGTCTGTGCATGTGTGTGTGTGTGTGTGTGTGTCAGCAGTCTTTTGAAATAAGGCTGTTTTGCTCGGTTTGCTCTTTAATGAGGAGGAAAGACGTTTAAAAAAAAATCTCAGTATCTTTAGAGACCATTCACTAAACAATGGCCTGTAAAACACACACACACACACACACACACACACACACACACACACACACACACACACACACACACACACACACACACCAGACTAGGCAAAAAAATGTCTCAATCACAGCCTGAGTGGCTGCAGCAGATAAGACCTCTCCGGAGTGCTGTGTAAACAAATACTACACACACACACACACACACGCACAGTCTCGTATTTCTATCCTTGTGGGGACCGTCCATTGACTCCCATTCATGTCTAGCCCCTAACCCTGACCCTTACCCTAACCCTAACCCACACCACAACAAAGCCTAACCCTAAAGAAATGTTTTTGCACTTTTACTTTTTTCAGTAACAACAACATGGTCAAGAAAACACTGTTTCTCCTACTTAGGACCGGAAAAAGGTCCCCACAAGGCACGTCGTTTCACGTTTTGCTATCCTTGTGGGGACATTTGGCCCCAACAAGGATAGAAATACGAGAACACACACACACACACACACACACACACACACACACACACACACAGGCTCCATTTCATGGCGTTACTTGTCGTTCACCCAATTTGACTTTAACCTAAAATGTATTAATACAAATCATCCAGAGAAAACCTGGGGCAGTTAGCAGGGTGGGGGCAGTTAAAAGTTAGCAGGCCAGGGCAGTTAGCAGTTCGCAGGGCAGGGAAGTTAGCTGTTCGAGGCAGTTAGCAGGTAGCAGGGCGGGGCAGTTAGCAGGGTGGGGCAGTTAGCAGGGCAGTTAGCAGGGCGGGGCAGTTAGCAGGGTGGGGCAGTTAAAGTTAGCAGGGTGGGGCAGTTAGCAGGGTGGGGCAGTTAGCAGGGCAGGGCAGTTAGCAGTTTGCAGGGCAGGGCAGTTAGCAGTTCGAGGCAGTTAGCAGGGCGGGGCAGTTAGCAGTTTGGGGCATTTAGCAGGAAGCAGGGCGGGGCACTTAGCAGGTTGGGACAGTTAGCAGGGCGGGGCAGTTAGTAGGATGGGGCAGTTCGCGGTTAGCAGGACAGGGCAGTTAGCAGGCCAGGGCAGTTAGCATCACGGGGCAGTTAGCAGGCCAGGGCAGTTAGCAGTTTGCAGGGCGGGGCAGTTAGCAGTTTGCAGGGCGGGGCAGTTAGCAGTTTGCAGGGTGGGGCAGTTAGCAGTTCGGGGCAGTTAGCAGGTAGCAGGGCGGGGCAGTTAGCAGGACGGGGCAGTTTGCTGACCAGGGCAGTTAGCAGGTAGCAGGGCCGGGCAGTTAGCAACACGGGGTAGTTAGCAGGCCAGGGCAGTTAGCATCATGGGGCAGTTAGGAGGACAGGGCAGGGCAATTAGCAGTTTGGGGCAGTTAGCAGGTAGCAGGGCGGGGCAGTTAGCATCACGGGGCAGTTAGCAACACGGGACAGTTAGCAGGCCAGGGCAGTTAGCATCATGGGGCAGTTAGGAGGACAGGGCAGGGCAGTTAGCAGTTTGGGGCAGTTAGCAGGTAGCAGGGCGGGGCAGTTAGCATCACGGGGCAGTTAGCAACACGGGGCAGTTAGCAGGCCAGGGCAGTTAGCATCATGGGGCAGTTAAGAGGACAGGGTGGGGCAGTTAGCAGTTTGGGGCAGTTAGCAGGACAATGCAGTTAGCATCATGGGGCAGTTAGCGGGATGGGGCAGTTAGCATGCGAGGCCACTGGTTGGTGTTTAGCTGAGCTGAACTGAAAGACCTTTATTTGCCCCTCAGGGGTAAATGGCAGCATTAGAGCAGCTCAGCCAAACAGACGAGTCTGAGCTCAGGATGGAATCACAGGCAGAGACGGAGCGACGTCGTTCAATATGAAATATAGTGAAATTCTGTTGGTTGTTGGTGAAGCTTCGTCCGTCTCAGAGGAAACGTCTCAGTAAACAAAGTCAATAAAAGCAACCAGAACGTTTTTGTTGTTTCATGTTTTGTTTGTTTTTTCCTAAAGTTTCTGCAGTTTGTTTCAGGAGAAACGTTTTCACTTTAGAAAACGCTCCGTTGTCATGGAAACGGACCCGCAGAATGTTTCATGTGTCCACGACTTTTCATATGACTGCCTTCACACGCACACGCACGGACGCGCACGCGCGCACGGCTCGTGCTCTCTCTGGAGTCGTGATTTTCGGCTCAGCACGAGCGGCCTTGATTGACAGGTGTGACCCGAGCGGAGGGGGGCGGGGCCGAGGCAGCCGCGAGGAGCCGGCACGCACACACGCAGACGCGAGACCGTCCCGATGACGTCAACACGTTCGAAACGCGCATTGAAATGAAAGAAACGAAGAAAGTTTCTGTTCTGACACAAAGCAGCTCAGAAGGAAAACACGTTCAATTATTATTTAACGAATTTTTACATAAAATACTGAACTAACAGAACAAACAGGGATAATTTTCTGTCTGCTTTCATACAAAATATGTTCAGGTCAAAGTTTTTATCAGACTCCAGACACGCTTCAAAAGTAAATAAAGAACAGTCCTGTTTCACCCACCTCAAAAAATTAAGAAAGAAAGTTGCTTTAATTTTTTTCCACTAAAGCGGGAAGGACTGAGGAGGATCTATGCAAATTTATTCAGCTATTTAAAGCAAAAATATTATTCAGCTATTTCATTTACTTTGACTTTAACCCCCTGAAGAGATACAACGACACTTTAGAATCCCACTCATTCTGCTAAAAACATCATGTATATTTTATATATCGTATATACATCTCATTGCACTGCATATTGTATATATTATTTAGATCATATAGTTTAAAATCGATTCACTCTGCATGAACATATTATATTGTATATACTGTATATATTTCTGTTATATTTTAAGACTCATGTTGTCCATCGATCTTCCTTGTCTTTAGCTTCTATTGTCAGTCCTCACTATTCGCACTATTTCTTGTTCTTATTGCACCTTTCATGACTTTCTCCCCCCCCCCCCCCCCTGTTCTCTGAGCCTCCTGCTGCGGTAAATCTCTCCTCTGACACATTGTCTTCTATTCTATTGTAATTCATATACTAACGTCACAAACACTTTTAGAACAGAAAAACTTAAAATCAACAATTTGAAATAAAATGCACAAAGCAAAGTTAAAAAAAATCCGTGAATACCCAATTACTTGATCAAACTGAAATCATGGCACGAATAATTATATATATATGTATATGCTTTTTTGGGGTTTTTTTCGTTTTTTTCGTCGTTTATTATTTGTGTTTCTTATATAAACCTGTTGTATTTCGTTCCTGCCATCATGTTGTTGTGATGTTTGTCACACTGACTTTACTTCCTAATTCAGAGGGAGAGAGAGAGAGAGAGAGAGAGAGAGAGAGGTGAAAAAACTCATCCGGTTTTGGTCTGTGAGCGAAAAAAAAAAAAAAAAAGCAGAAAGAAAAAAAGTGAGCGGTGCTTTTGCGCCATCGAGCCGCCGCGTGAAGAGAAGCGAGGCTCGAGGCCGGATCTGTTGGAACTTCTGCGGGACCCGCTCCGATGGACTGCACCATCAAGGTGGGAGCCGGTGCGTTCGGCCCGGTCCGGTCCGGCGCGGGGTGCGGTGCGGTGCGGGTCCGCCGTGCGCAGCGGCGCAGCGTGCACGGCGGTGCGCTGCGGCGCGGCGCGGCGCGGCGGCGCGCAGTCTCCCCACTCTTTCCTTCTGCTGCTAAATTTCCTCTTCCTTCCCGTTCGTGGTCTATGTCGGCTCTATAATAACACAACTAACCACTACATCGTTACACTC
>NC_043755.1:34443522-34496022 GCF_902148845.1 Salarias fasciatus | reverse complement strand
TCTGATCCGTTCTGGACCTGCTCTGGATCTGGATCTGATCCGTTCTGGACCTGCTCTGGATCTGGATCTGATCCGTTCTGGACCTGCTCTGGATCTGGATCTGATCCGTTCTGTACCTGCTCTGGATCGGGATCTGATCCGTTCTGGACCTGCTCTGGATCTGGATCTGATCCGTTCTGGACCTGCTCTGGATCTGGAGTCCCACCAGACCCAGGAGGGTCCGTGTCCTGGTCTGAGCTCCTCTCTGCCTCTCTCTCACTGATGGAGCCCAAATAAACTGCAGCAGGAATTTAATGAAGTTTAGACTCCAGGCTGTTCATGTCCTCATTCACCATCATTCATTCATCCTCATCCATCCATCCATCCATCCATCCAACAAACTATTTATCCTTTTAGACATTTTAGTATTTTTTGTATCTTTCTCGAAACACTGGAAGCAGTGATGCAGCTGCTGTTGTTGCTTTAGCGGTTGTTGTTGCTTTAGCGGTTGTTGTTGCTATAGCGGTTGTTGTTGTTGCTTTAGCAGTTGTTGCTTTAGCGGTTGTTGTTGCTTTAGCGGTTGTTGCTTTAGCAGTTGTTGTTGTTGCTTTAGCGGTTGTTGTTGCTTTAACGGTTGTTGTTGTTGCTTTAGCGGTTGTTGCTTTAGCGGTTGTTGTTGCTTTAGCGGTTGTTGCTTTAGCGGTTGTTGTTGCTTTAGCGGTTGTTGTTGCTTTAACGGTTGTTGTTGTTGCTTTAGCGGTTGTTGCTATAGCGGTTGTTGTTGTTGCTTTAGCGGTTGTTGCTTTAGCAGTTGTTGTTGTTGCTTTAGCGGTTGTTGTTGCTATAGCGGTTGTTGTTGTTGCTTTAGCGGTTGTTGCTTTAGCGGTTGTTGCTTTAGCAGTTGTTGTTGTTGCTTTAGCGGTTGTTGTTGCTTTAGCAGTTGTTGTTGTTGCTTTAGCGGTTGTTGTTGCTTTAGCGGTTGTTGTTTTAGCAGTTGTTGTTGCTTTAGCGGTTGTTGTTGTTGTTGCTTAAGCGGTTGTTGTTGTTGCTTGAGTGGTTGTTGTTTTAGCAGTTGTTAATGTTGTTGCTTTAGCGGTTGTTGTTGTTGCTTTAGCGGTTGTTGTTTTAGCAGTTGTTGTTGTTGCTTTAGCAATTGTTGTTGTTCCTATAGCGGTTGTTGTTTCAGCAGTTGTTGTTGCTTTAGCGGTTGTTGTTGTTGCTTAAGCGGTTGTTGTTGCTTGAGCGGTTGTCGTTTTAGCAGTTGTTAATGTTGTTGCTTTAGCGGTTGTTGTTGTTGCTTTAGCGGTTGTTGTTTCAGCAGTTGTTATTGTTACTTTTAGCGGTTGTTGCTGTTTCAACCCTTTTCGTTTCACTGGTTGTTGTTGTCGTCAGTGTTGTTGTGTTCGCTGTTTAAGTCGTTTTGGCTGTTTTACAACAACAGGATTAAAAGTAGAACCAGAACAGAACCAGACCAGAGCAGACTACAACATAGAACCAGACCAGGACCAGAACAGGACCAGATCCGGACCATTAAAGCAGTGAAAGTGTTTTAAATGAGGAGTTTTGGACTTGGTCCGGAGGAGCAGCTGCTCGGCTAAAGTCCTGCTCTCGCTGCTGTTTCACTTCTGCAAAACAGAACGAAGAGAGTAAGAGGCGGCGGTGGCGGCGGTGGCGGCGGCGGCGGCGGCAGCTCCGTCCAGGAAAACAAACCAGTCAGGGTGTGACTCCAGGCCGCGGTCTGCATGTTCTCCCTGTGCGTTCATGTGTTTCCGGGTGGTCGGGACGGCGGCCGTCAGTAAGCGTAGCTCCAGTCGTTACCGTCTCAGTGGGCTCGTGACTTTATTCTGAGAGGCTGCGTTAGCGTTAACATTGGAAGCTAGCTCAGTGACGATTGGACCAAACTCCTGTTTACAGCCTCAGCATTCCTGGACTGACTCACTTCTCCCGACGGCAACTTCAAACTTGTCCCACTGGGAAAAGCATTAGCGTTAGCATGTAGCCGCGGGAGCTGTGATTAGCATTAGCATGCTACAATAGCAGGTAGCTGATTATAGAGCATCTTCCTCGTCTGACTGATGGAACTTCAACTACAGAGAAGCGTCTGTGACTCTGCAGGAAATTCCAGCCTCGGCCATGATTTCAGATGGAGTTTACAATGTGGAGGAAACAATGGAGCTGAACACACACACACACACACACACACACACACACACACACACACACACACACACACCACACACACACACACACACACACACACACACACACACACACACACACACACACACACACACACACACACACACACACACACACACACACAGCAATCAGAGCTGCATGGGGTTGTTTTCCAGCTCCACAGTGACCCACATTCCCGTGTTTCCTCCCTGGTGCCCAAAGGTTCCTGAAGGTTCCTGAAGGTTCCTGAGCACATGGCGGCCGCGCTTCCTGCAGGCTGCAGAGAGGGCGGCGCTGACGTAGGAGGCCCGGAGACAATGCATGCTCCTCTAAACACACACACACCCACACTCACACACACACACACACACACACACACACTTTAGTGTTGATTCTGTGTGGAATCGTACATACGGGGATTTAATGTGAGTTTTGTTCCTGCTACGTCACTTTGTGTCCATTTCCAAGATGGCCGCCATGCGCCCTGATGCCGCCAGTTAACTCAGAAGCAGCAGAAGTGAGTTTGATGTAAACATAAGGTCCAGCTTGAACCTCGCTTCTCGGTCGCTGCTGCAGAAAACAGGACCAGCAGTGGAACATCAACGTGGCGGCCATTTTTCAAGATGGCCGCCGTGCGGGCCTCCGCCATGTGGCTGTTATTCCGTTCTGGTTGTAGACGTTGGATTTTAATATCATCATCATTTCTGAAAAGGAGAATTCACCACCTGCTGCCCCCTGAGGGGCAAACAGCCAGCTCCCCGCAGGGGCAGGTGGGGCAGATAGGTTGGGGTGATGGGGTAGATGGGGCAGATGGGGCAGATGGGTTGGGGTGATGGGGTAGATGGGGCAGGTGGGGCAGATGGGTTGGGGTGATGGGGTAGATGGGGCAGATGGGGCAGATGGGTTGGGGTGATGGGGTAGATGGGGCAGGTGGGGCAGATGGGTTGGGGTGATGGGGTAGATGGGGCAGGTGGGGCAGATGGGTTGGGGTGATGGGGTAGATGGGGCAGGTGGGGCAGATGGGTTGGGGTGATGGGGTGATGGGGTGATGGGGTAGACGGGGTGGAGGCCCTCCTGGGGAGGGCGGAGGTTGTTGTTGCCGTGGTGACGGAGCTGCTCGTCTCTCGCAGGAAGCTCTGTCGGTGGTCAGCGAGGATCAGCCCCTCTTCGAAGCCCCGCCCCCCTACGCCGCCGCCCCCCTCCTGCACATGAAGACCGAGATGACGTCGCCCGGCGGCTACGGAGCCCCGCCCAAACCCGACCCCGAGGCCCCAGACGTGGAGTGGGCGGGGTCTGCCGCACAGAACTCTGGGAAAAGAGGGGAGCACGTCAATGGAACCAGGTGAGACCGGGGGGGCGGGGCCGCAGGGTGGGCGGAGCTCTGTTTCCCTCCTGAATGAGATTCCTGTCGAGGTTTTCAGGGAAGCAGAATGACCCTGTGACCTTGACCTGGATGAGTGCGGTCTGCCCTCCTGACTCACCTCTGTGACCTCTGACCTCCCCTCCTGCAGCCGTGAGTCGCCGGTGGACTGCAGCGTCGCCAAGCGCTCCAGACACACCAGCGGCGGCGGCAGCGGCGGCGACCCCATGCCGTACCACACCTCGTACTCGGATCCCCGGGTCAGCCCGCAGACCCCGACCCCGCCCACCGAGGAGAAGAGGGTCATCGTGCCGGCAGGTCGGTCTCGCTCTTGCCGCCAGGCTCCGCCCACTCCGCCGCGGGAAAACGGAACCTCGGTAGCGTTTTGTGTCTGTTTCCATGACAACGGCGCTCAGAGCCTCTCTGAACACACTCCTGGTCGCGAGTGCCAACATGCTAACGGCGCTCATGGAGGTGGCCATTTTGAATGACATCATGAATGTCCCATGATTCCCCTGGGCTGCTGAGCAGCAGGGACTGTGGTTCTGCAGTATCCTGACCCGGAACCTCCAGGGTTCTGCCGTCGTCACGAAGTTCACTTCACACGAAGTAAAAACCAAACCGTCCTCCAGACCGAGACGTCTGATCCTGATCCTGATCCTGATCCTGATCCTAATCCTGATCCTGATCCTGATCCTGATCCGGCGCTGTTCTGGACGCCCGGCGCGGTTTCCAGGTTTCCTGTAGCGTGGTCGGAGTCGCCGCTCCATCCACCACCCTCAGTTCTCGCCGTGGGGGCAGTTCTTACTGTGGGGGCAGTTCTCACCGTGGGGGCAGTTCTCACCGTGGGGGCAGTTCTCACCGTGGGGGTAGTTCTTATTGTGGGGGCAGTTCTCCCTGTGGGGGCAGTTCTTATTGTGGGGGCAGTTCTCGCCTTGGGGGCAGTTCTCACCGTGGGGGCAGTTCTCATTGTGGGGGTAGTTCTCGCCTTGGGGGCAGTTCTCACCGTGGGGGCAGTTCTCACCGTGGGGGTAGTTCTTATTGTGGGGGCAGTTCTCCCTGTGGGGGCAGTTCTTATTGTGGGGGCAGTTCTCGCCTTGGGGGCAGTTCTCACCGTGGGGGCAGTTCTCATTGTGGGGGTAGTTCTCATTGTGGGGGCAGTTCTCCCTGTGGGGGCAGTTCTCGCCTTGGGGGCAGTTCTCACCGTGGGGGCAGTTCTCATCGTGGGGGCAGTTCTCATTGTGGGGGTAGTTCTCGCCTTGGGGGCAGTTCTCACCGTGGGGGCAGTTCTCACTGTGGGGGTAGTTCTTATTGTGGGGGCAGTTCTCCCTGTGGGGGCAGTTCTTATTGTGGGGGCAGTTCTCGCCTTGGGGGCAGTTCTCACCGTGGGGGCAGTTCTCATTGTGGGGGTAGTTCTCGCCTTGGGGGCAGTTCTCACCGTGGGGGCAGTTCTCACTGTGGGGGCAGTTCTCCCTGTGGGGGCAGTTCTCACTGTGGGGGCAGTTCTCACCGTGGGGGCAGTTCTCCCTGTGGGGCAGTTCTCACCGTGGGGGCAGTTCTCACTGTGGGGGCAGTTCTCACCGTGGGGGCAGTTCTCCCTGTGGGGGCAGTTCTCCCTGTGGGGGCAGTTCTCACTGTGGGGGCAGTTCTCCCTGTGGGGGCAGTTCTCACCGTGGGGGCAGTTCTCCCTGTGGGGGCAGTTCTCACTGTGGGGGCAGTTCTCTGCCGTCTCAGCAGGTGGCGCCGGCGGTTCTGGCCTCATAATACTCGGACGTGGCGTCACGCCGTCACGTGGTGGTGCACAGAGAACAATGGGGGCCGCAGGGCGCGGTGCCCCCCCCCCCCCCCCCCCCCAGCTGCTAGCGGCTGCTCTCAGCCATTGTTCGCCGCTGGGAAGGGACTTCCTGGAGTCCGGGCTCAGACGGGAGCGCTCCGGCGTTTCTCTGGACGCTCTGCAGGAAGCCGGGATTCAAACGTCGGGGTTCTCCTCGTCTCCTCAGAGCAAACTTTTCTCCACAGTTTAAAGTTTTGTTTTTTTAATCATTTAGAGCACCTTTTCTGAAACTCTGTGGTTTCATCAGGAAGAAACGCAGTTCCTGCTGTTTCCATGGAAACGGACGCCGTTTTCAGTGCGAGCGTGTTTCCAGTTGAGCCGTTGTCATGGGAACGAGGCCTTCACCGTCGACTGTTCCTGCGCCGGTTTTTGATTTGTGCCAATGCCCTGACGTCTGCCTGTGGTCTCCGCCCCCTGCCCCGCCCCCTGCCCCGCCCCCTCAGACCCGGAGGTGTGGACGCAGGACCACGTGCGGCAGTGGCTGGACTGGGCCATCAAGGAGTACGTCCTGGAGGAGGTGGACGCCGTCCTGTTCCAGCCGCTGGACGGCAAGGCGCTCTGCAAGATGACCAAGGACGACATGATGCGGCTCACCTCGGCCTACAACGCCGACATCCTGCTGTCCCACCTCAGCTACCTCCGACAGAGTGAGACCCTCGAGAACCCGGCCCGGAACCCGGAACCCATTAAAACCCATCAATTTCAACAGGGAGACGTCCACAGGTGTAGAGTGTAGAGACAGTCTGCCGGTCGGAGGAAGATGCTCTGTCGTCTGATGCTCGTCTTCAAGCTGTTCTCTGAGCTGGGCTGGGCTGTAGCGCCCCCTGCTGTCAGCTGTCAGACGTTCTCCAGCAGAGTCTCTGTTCTCGGTTCCGGACCCGGAGCCTGATGGTCTGTCGGTTCCAGCCGGGTTCCTCAGGAACAGGAACTGGTCCCGTTAAGGAACAAAGGTTCACTTCCATGTTCTTCTGTGCTGCAGGTAGTCCGACGTTCTCGTACCCGACGGCCTCCAACACCACCCCACCCCCACCCGCCCCCCCACCCCCACCCCCGCCCGCTCCGCCCAGGCTGCAGGTGAAAGCAGGTGAGGCACCATGGGCTGCTGGGAGTCGCTGTTGGGGTCTGTGGGGGGGGGGGGGGGGGGGGGGGGGGGGGGGGGGGGGGGGGGGGGGGGGGGGGGGGTCTGTATTGGGGGTCTGTCTGGGGGTCTGTGTGGGGGGTATGGGGGTCTGTGTGGGGGGTCTGGAGGTCTGTGTGGGGTCTGAGGGTCTTAGGGGGTCTGCCCCCCCTGCTGGCCCCCCAGCCTCAGACCTGGGACCCCGGGCAGCTGCAGATGGTCCCTGAAGGTTTCAGTCGTGGTGAAAAGGTTTCCGAGCCGTTGGACGGTTTCTGAAGACAGAAAGAACAAAGCATGATGGGAGGAGAGCTGTGGACGGACAGTTTCAGGCAGGAAGCAGCTGCAGCGACAGAGGAAACGGGAGGTCTGGGACCCGCTCGGGGGACACAATCCACAATCTGGTGGTCCAAACAAAAGAACCCTCCACCCAAGAAGCCGGGTCGTCTTCAGACCTCCGGCTCATCGCCGCCGCTTCCTTCCTGTCCCTGTCCTCTGTCCCTCTGCCCTCCGTCTTGTCTTCAGTCTTGTCCTCAGCCTCGTCTTCAGTCTTGTCTTCAGTCTTGTCCTCAGTCTTGTCCTGTCTTGTCCTCCGTCTTATCTTCAGTCTTGTCCTCAGCCTTGTCTTCAGTCTTGTCCTCCGTCTTGTCTTCAGTCTTGTCCTCCGTCTCAGTCTCAGGTCTGTCTTTGTCTCCAGAGAGCAGCTTCGAGGAGATCGGCCGCAGGAACAGCTGGTCCACCAACACCATGACCGGAGGACCCAAAGGTACCGACACACTGGCCCCGGACCTGGAACCGGACCTGGACCCGAACCAGGAACCGGGCCAGGAAGCGGACCTCCTGATCCTGAAAGAGTCGCTCAGATCTGGTTCTCTAGGTCTGGCCGGTTCTTCTGGACCTGGTTCTCTCATAGGTTTCATTTGAAGTCCAGCTTGCTTTCAGGTCTTGTTTCTGAAAATGACGTTTTGAAAACAATGTCCGTTTCCACGGCAACGGCAGGAACACCGAGTTCTCATGTTGGTCCACTGGTTGGTTCTGTTGGTTGTTTCTGTCATGAAACCAGTGGACAATGGACCAGGACCAGGACTAGGGCCAGGAGAGTCTGGACTGGAACCAGGAGAAGGACCAGGACCATACAATTTGGACTGTGACCAGGACCAGGAGAATCTGTACCGGGACCAGGACTGGGACCAGGACCAGGAGAGTCTAGACCAGGACCAAGACCAGGACTGGGATCAGGAGAGTCTGGACTAGGACCGGGACCAGGACCAGGATAGTCTGGACTAGAACCAGGAAAAGGACCGCAACCCTACAATCTTTACTGGGACCAGGGCCAGCAGAATCTGGACCGGGACAAGGACTGGGACCAGGAGAACCTGGACTGGGAGGCCCCCTGGAGGAAGTCCGGGTTCTGATGGCCTCCACTGAGCACGTGCAGAGCCCCCCTGCTGGTCGGGTTTGATCAGTTAAACTGGATCCAGAAACAGTTTCGTTCTGATGGAAGCTTCCAGACACGATTCCCCGCCTCAGATTCTTCACACCGACATTAAAACCACACCCAAAAGCTTCTTTTCTTTCCGATCAGTTAACTTTAATTGTCTTACATACTTTTTCCAAAGAGAATTTTAAAGAAGCTTTAAATAATCAGACACACCAGGGGTTTTCTGGACGATTAGTGAAGTTGAGTTCTGCTCCTGTAACCTTTGAACATAAAGCATACGTTCCACCTGTTGCCACTAGAGGCCTCTGTCGGGCGGAGGAACGTTGCTACAGCACCGCAGGAGAACCTTGGATTTCACTGCTGGAGCCAGAGAAACGAAGAGAGAACAGGACAGGAGGACTCAGAGGGAAAGATGAAGCTCAGACAGCCGGAAAACGAACGACCACATCTGGACACGCAGAGGAAACCCGGTCCGAGTCCCACTGATCCTCCGCTCTGACTTCCAGGTTCTTCCATGGAGCATCAGCACGGCACCAGGATCACAGAGTCCACGTCCAGAGTGGTTCCAGGTGAGATCCTCCAAGTCCGGAACGGGTTCCAGGGAGGGAACCAAGCAAAAGGAGTACCACCACTGAAAGGGTTCCGTTCCTAGGGTTCTAGGATCTGCATCTCTTTAGCATGTAGCATGTAGCATCACTAGTGTGTGAGCCTGAAGCTCTTTAGCATGTAGCATGTAGCATCACTAGTGTGTGAGCCTGAAGCTATTTAGCATGTAGCATGTAGCATCACTGGTGTGTGAGCCTGAAGCTCTTTAGCATGTAGCATGTAGCATGAGTCAGCGTTTGCTCCAGCAGCCTGGCTGAGCGGCATCAGGTTTGAACTGGGGTTTCTGGAGTTTCAGAAGTTCTCCTACTTGAAGTTGTTCTTGTGTTCGTGGGTCAGAACCTGACGTGCTCTGAGAGAACCGTGCTGAGAGAACGTCCTGCTCTGTGTCCTCAGACCCGTACCAGACGTTAGGACCAATCAGCAGCCGGCTGGCCAACCCAGGTGAGAGCGTCCCGCCGGAACCCGGACGGACCTGGACGGCACCGATGAGGCCTTTACACTGTCTGCTTTGGCGACGCGAGAACCGCCACACACACGCACACGCACACATGCACACGCACACATGCACGCGCCTGGGCCCGGCCCGGCCCGGTTCCCCCGGTGACGTTCTGCTGCTGTTTCCTCAGACGGCCTCGGCTCAGCCAAGACCCGAACGGCCAAACACGGCCCGTACAAGCTCCCCGACCCCGGCGCTCACCGGCCCGTCGGTAGGTTTTCAACCGACGGCCGCCGCCTCCAAGACGCACAGTGAAAAGGTCGCATTCGGTGGAACCGCGCCCGGCCTGGCGTGGCGTTCCCCAGGTTCTCCAGGTTCTCATGCTCCCAGCAGAACGTCTGAAGGGCAGAAACAGTCAGGAGGAGCAGCAAGCTAATGTAGCATTAGCTAATGCTACAGTAGCTAATGCTACATTAGCTGCTTCAGTAAAACTTTATTTAGAAAGATCCAAACACCAACAGGTCGACTTGAGCAAGGAGAGCAGAACCCTAAAGGACCGGACCCAGAGGAGACTGCAGAACCGGACTCAGGAGACTGCAGAACCGGACCCAGAGGAGACTGCAGAACCGGACTCAGGAGACTGCAGAACCGGACCCAGAGGAGACTGCAGAACCGGACTCAGGAGACTGCAGAACCAGACTCAGGAGACTGCAGAACCAGACTCAGGAGACTGCAGAACCAGACTCAGGAGACTGCAGAACCAGACTCAGAGGAGACTGCAGAACCAGACTCAGAGGAGACTGCAGAACCAGACTCAGAGGAGACTGCAGAACCAGACTCAGGAGACTGCAGAACCAGACTCAGAGGAGACTGCAGAACCAGACTCAGAGGAGACTGCAGAACCAGACTCAGGAGACTGCAGAACCAGACCCAGAGGAGACTGCAGAACCAGACCCAGAGGAGACTGCAGAACCAGACTCAGAGGAGACTGCAGAACCAGACTCAGGAGACTGCAGAACCAGACCCAGAGGAGACTGCAGAACCAGACCCAGAGGAGACTGCAGAACCAGACCCAGAGGAGACTGTAGAACCGGACTCAGGAGACTGCAGAACCAGACTCAGAGGGGACTGCAGAACCAGACTCAGGAGACTGCAGAACCAGACTCAGGAGACTGCAGAACCAGACTCAGAGGAGACTGTAGAACCGGACTCAGGAGACTGCAGAACCAGACTCAGAGGGGACTGCAGAACCAGACTCAGAGGGGACTGCAGAACCAGACTCAGAGGGGACTGCAGAACCAGACTCAGAGGAGACTGCAGAACCAGACTCAGAGGAGACTGCAGAACCAGACTCAGAGGAGACTGCAGAACCAGACTCAGGAGACTGCAGAACCAGACTCAGAGGAGACTGCAGAACCAGACTCAGGAGACTGCAGAACCAGACTCAGGAGACTGCAGAACCAGACCCAGAGGAGACTGCAGATCCACACTCAGAGGAGACTGTAGAACCGGACTCAGAGGAGACTGCAGAACCAGACTCAGGAGACTGCAGAACCAGACTCAGGAGACTGCAGAACCAGACTCAGGCGACTGCAGAACCAGACTCAGAGGAGACTGCAGAACCGGACTCAGAGGAGACTGCAGAACCAGACTCAGGCGACTGCAGAACCGGACTCAGAGGAGACTGCAGAACCAGACTCAGGCGACTGCAGAACCAGACTCAGAGGAGACTGCAGAACCGGACCTGGCCAAATCAGGGACAGAACCTTTGATCTTCAACATCCGTTGTTCTTCCAGTGCAGAGAGACAGTCTTAGACGGGCAGAACCAGGACCAGGTTTCCAGTGGTAGCAGACGCTTTGGGACCAGAACCCGGTCCTGGCTGACCCGCCCCGTGACCCCTCCGTTCCGTGTCCCTCCTCAGGCTCGGGGCAGATCCAGCTGTGGCAGTTCCTGCTGGAGCTGCTGTCGGACAGCGGCAACGCGGCCATCATCACCTGGGAGGGCAGCAACGGCGAGTTCAAGATGACGGACCCGGACGAGGTGGCCAAGCGCTGGGGCGAGCGCAAGAGCAAGCCCAACATGAACTACGACAAGCTGAGCCGCGCGCTGCGCTACTACTACGACAAGAACATCATGACCAAGGTGCACGGCAAGCGCTACGCCTACAAGTTCGACTTCCAGGGCATCTCGCAGGCGCACCAGAGCCACGCCGCCGACGGGGGCGTGGCCAAGTACCCGGGCGACATGTCCTACGTGCAGCCGTACCACAGCCACCAGCCCAAAATGAACTTCATGGGGGGCCACCCGCCGCCCGTGCCCGTCTCCCCCGGGAACTTTTTCGCCCCCCCCGCCGACGTACTGGAACTCGCCGAGCAACCCCATGTACCCGGGGTCGGCCATGACGCGACACCCGGCCGCGCACTGCTCGTACTACTGAGGCTCCGCCCCCAAGGAAAAAAACAGGAGAGGAACCCAAGTGTGCCGGAGAACCGGCGCGGCGCGGCGCCCGATCCCGAGAGGCATTACGACGTTCTCTTCGTCCTTTCTGACCCAGAACGCGGCGGAGAACCCGCTCCGGTCTCGTACTCTCCAGGAGCCGGGTCCATGTACCGAGAACTCACTGCACCACATGTAATTCACCGGTTTGTTTTTCTCACTGTCAGGAGCCGATCTGCCGTTTCACCCAGCTGCTGCGACGACCAGCCTCACGGTTTACTGTAGGACGAACGTTTCTGCTGGTTCCACACTGTAAAACTGATTGTACAGAATATCGTCTCATAGCAACACATGTAAGCTTCATGTTAAGCTAATAAATAGCGCTCGCACCCCAAAGACTCCAACTCCCCTCGTTCATTCGTGTCAGGTGACCTTTCACCTTTAAAGGGACGCATGATGCTTTTTTTCATTCACGTCGTTTTGGCCTCAGAAGCCCAGAAACATACTGTTTAAGTTTGTTTGCCCCGAATTCATGCTTTGCTCGGCGTTCCAGGGTGTAAAAAGTGGCTCTGAGGAGCAGTCCTCAGGACAGGCTGCTTCTGAGCCACGTGTCGCCCCTTCGAAATGAACACCGTAGTGCCTCGAAGTCTTTATTTTGAGCTCAGTTTTAAAAGGGTTTTCTTTTGTATAAATGTCAACAAGGAAAAAGTCCCCTGTGGAAACACACAGTGCAACAAGCAGTATAATTTAGGATTAAGTTAACAGTGAATCAAATGAGGATGGACGGAAACTTACACGTCTCAGCCACGATCACATTTCTGCACCACACGCCAGCCCGCCACGAGCCGGCTGTGGACCTACCCTACATAACAAGACCACACCGCGAGCTTGGCGTGGACCGGGCGGTCACGTGACACGGGTTTCCCGAGACGTATCAGAATGAAACTAACTATAACGAATGTAATGATAACTGCAGAAGTTCCAAATCAACATATATACCGTTATACTCAGTGAACCAATAATACCAGATCAAGTGCAATAATGCACATGAAAAACCAGCTGGCAACACCCGCACATGCACACACACACACACACGCACGCACGCACGCACGCACGCACGCACGCACGCACGGGGAGTTCATCCTCTTATTTCAGGATGAGGGGACCTGAATCAAACTCGACTGTTTCAGCTTCAGCTTCATTTTGAAGCGCGGCGTAGCGAGACGGGAGGAAACACACCGTTTCCATAACGCAGCGACACACTGCGATAGGAAACTCTTCACAAAGGGAAAAACGCAGAACATGTCCCCTTTAAGGAGGGAAGGCTCAGACCGTTTTGGTCAGTATCTCAACACCAATCATTCAGCGCCGGACCGAAGCCGGGCCCGGCGCTTCAGAAGCTAAAGATGGCGTCTCTCCAGGAAGCATCGGCCCGAAGCGAGACAGGGACGACCACGGACGACCCGGCGCCCTTCTGAACAGCTTTATTAGAGGAAATCAAAGATGTCTTCAAAGATTCTGCCAGCTTCAGTGATCTCCTCCCCCTCCACCTTCCCCTCCTCCTCCTCCTCCTCCTCCTCCTCCTCCTCCCCCCACACAGCAGAGCCTTTCAGCCTCTCCTCGTCTTCCTCCACCCACACCACTCCTCCGTGTCCGTAGGGCCAGTGTGGTTCTCGGGTGGTGTCCAGGGTGGTGTCCAGGGTGGTGTCCTGGGTGGTGTCCAGGGTGGTGTCCTGGGTGGTGTCCAGGGTGGTGTCCAGGGTGGTGTCCAGGGTGGTGTCCTGGGTGGTGTCCAGGGTGGTGTCCAGGGTGGTGTCCAGGGTGGTGTCCAGGGTGGTCTTCGGCTGTCCTGCCGCCAGTGGAGCCCTGCTGGAGGACCTCGGCTCCCCCTGGAGGCCGTCTCTGGACTTCACCTCCGCCTCCACGGCCCACGCCCTGCTGCTGGTCACCTGAGGAGCTGCAGAGCAGAGGAGGCTCCGAGTCAGCAGCTGCTGCTGAGCTCCACCTATAGAGCATCTTCCTCCTCCGACATCAGACTATAGAGCATCTTCCTCCTCCGACATCAGACTATAGAGCATCTTCCTCCTCTGACATCAGACTATAGAGCATCTTCCTCCTCCGACATCAGACTATAGAGCATCTTCCTCCTCTGACATCAGACTATAGAGCATCTTCCTCCTCTGACATCAGACTATAGAGCATCTTCCTCCTCTAACTGATGAAACTCTGATGAGACTGACTTTCAGAGCAGTTGCTGATGCTCCATTAACAGCTGTAACATCAGCAGAAGACTAAACCAGCTAGTTGAGGCAGTAACTAGCTGCAGCTCCCGCTGTGAGCAGTGAGTGCAGTGAGCAGGACTGACCAGCGGGGGCAGCAGCGCCGCAGGTGGAGTCGCAGCAGTCGCACACGGCGTCGGGCCCGAGCAGCTCCACCCAGCTGAGGACCAGAGAGCAGCACACCTCACTGACATGTCGGGACCCGCTGCGGCCCTTTAGTTCTGCCGGAACCGAACCGTCTGGACTTCCTGTCGTAGTTGCAGGACTTGGCGGTGGGCGAGGGGGCGGAGCTTCCCACAGACATGGTGCAGTGCATGTAGAGCTGCCGGAGCAAGACAACAGAGCGTTAATCCACCTGAGGCCTGACGAGGAGCCAGACCCCCGAGGACCCCAGAGCCCAGACCCGACAAGACCCCAGAAGGACCCAGATCACACAGGGGGGGGAAAAAAGAAGCGCCCGTTTTTCAGCCATCGCTCTTCTGGCTTATTCTACTGTTTGAGGACAAAAATGCCCGAAAAATTTCGTACAGCGGGTTCCTCGCTGTACTTCCAGACAGAACGCAGTGTGTCATGTCCCCACCGGAGGGCGTCGCAGGAAAAGTCTTTCTCAGACGTGAAGACTTCAATAAACCAGAAAACCTTATCAGATGTACGGAGAAATCCCAGGTCTGAGTCCAGGTCCCGTTTCGACCACGTTCCAAGTGAAGATTCACCGTCTATGAATCAGCGGAGTCACCGCCGTCTAAAAGAAGACAGGTCAGCGTTTTCCGCCGTTGCCATGGCGATGGAGCAGAAGCATTTTGGAAAAGTTCCACGTAGGGAGCTGTTTCCAAAAAGTTTCCTTCGTGGCGACTCGTGCGAATGGAAACCGAAACGCCACTGAAGTGCCGCGTTTCCATGTGAGGCGGTTGCCGTGGAAACGCCCTGCAGCTTGTAGGCGTGTCCACCGCTGTCCTGGTCTGGTGTCCTCACCTGTCCCATCATGCCTTTGAACAGGAAGGCGTCCACGGAGAAGCGGACCACGTTGTTCTCGTGCCGAAAGAACCTGGAGCGGCCATCTTTGCTTTCCGCCATGCAGCTGAGGGGGAGAAGAGAGAACAGCGGCGTGACGGCCGTCCGGCAGCGTGACGGCTGTCCGGCGGCGCGACGGCCGCCCGGCAGCGCGACGGCCGCCCGGCAGCGCGACGGCTGTCTGGTGGCGTGACGGCCGTCTGGCGCCGTCCGGCAGCGCGACGGCTGTCTGGTGGCGTGACGGCCGTCTGGCGCCGTCCGGCGGCGTGACGGCTGTCCGGCGGCGTGACGGCTGTCCGGCGGCGTGACGGCTGTCCGGTGGCGTCCGGGGCAGCGACGCCGTGTCTTACCCGAAGTTGGTGACCACGGGGAACTGCGGCGCTGCGCGGTGCGACGCGGCGGGCGTGGCGTAGCAGGAGTGCACGTAGAGGCGCTGGCCGGGGGGGAGGGGCGCCGCCTCGGCCTGGAAGAACATGGGCCTCCCGAGGACGTGGCGGTGGGATGGAGACAGCCGCTCCCACCGGGCTGCAACAGGAAGTCCGGCCCGCGGTCAGCCGGCTGCGGTCAGAAGGTTCCGGCGCTGCGGGTTCCGCCAGGTTTACCGTTCCGGGGCGTCAGGATGAACCGGGCGCCGTTCTGCATCTGCTTGAAGACTTTGTTGAGCCGGATCTTGGGGGTGTAGCCCACCTTGTAGGAGTACTGGTACCTGAGGGGCACAGCGGGGGGACAAAGTCCTGACCGGGGTCCGCCTGCAGACCTGAGACTGCATGCAGGTCCATGCAGGGATCCTGCAGGGACCCCATGCAGGTCTTTGTCGGGTCCTCTTAAGGGTGTCCATGGAGTCTGCCTGCATGTGGACCTCACTCAGGTCCACATGCAGGTCTCTGCAGGTCTCTGCAGGACACCCCCTGCAGGTATCTGCAGGTCTCTGCAGGACCCCCCTTGCAGGTCTCTGCAGGACCCCCCTGCAGGTATCTGCAGGTCTCTGCAGGACCCCCCTTGCAGGTCTCTGCAGGACCCCCCCTGCAGGTCTCACCTGTTGAACTTGCAGGCCACCGGCACGGTGAAGGGGGCGGCCCGCCGGACGGGGCCGTGGCGGACTGGGGGGTCGTACCGGAGCGTGTTGGTGTAGACCACCTGGTCCTCAGTCAGCTGGAGGAACAACAACAGGAAGTCAAACCGGACCTCAGTCAGCAGGACCAGAGTCCAGATCCAATCCTGGAACAGGTCCAGACAGCGAAGAGCAACAGACTGGAGCTGGGATTACTTCACCTTCAGTTCCTCTGCTGCTTCCAGCCCAGCGGCTTCACAAGGAACGTAACTCAGATTACAATCCACCAGAAATACTCAAATTACAATCCACCAGAAATACTCAGATTAGTGGACTACAGAGGTACTCAGATTACAATAAACTAGATGCTGTCAGATTACAGTAAATGTTCTCAGATTACCAGAGCCAGAGGGTTCAGGATTAACTAATCCAGGATCAATAACTGATCCAGACTCCTCCAGTCCAGAGCCAGAGGGTTCAGGATTATGGGTTCCACTAAAGACCGATCCAGGATGAGAACACAGGATCCATCCAGCAGGTGAAACTGATCCAGGATCAGAGTGATTCCTCAAACAGACCCAGCAATCGATCACAGAACCTCGGATCACCATGACGCCCGGACTGGAGTCCTTCTCTCCAGGAACAGGAAGTTCTCCTGGAGGAACATGAGGAGGCGGAGCTGTGCAGGCTCCTCTGATAAAGCCCCGCCCACTCCGTCACTCCCCCGCACCAGTCTCAGATCTTCATGTTGTCAGATTACAGTAAAGTAGATATTCTCAGATTACAGTGAATGTTCTCAGACGACAGCGGAACAGTGTGTGATCACATTACAGTCTCAGATTAAGCAGATTAGAACGACTGTTTAAGTGACGGTGTTGGTGTTAAACCTACACTAAGGAACTTTTCAACCTTAATAAAACATCTAAATATCTTTTGTGATGATACATCGACTTCCAGCAGCTGAATGACCCTCTGTCAGGCTGAGGGCGTCAGTACTGCTTCACTTGGACTGAGCAGCTGTGAGGAGGGTGGGAGGAACCCTGCTCACTAAGGCTGAATCCCATTTCACCCCTCAGCCCTTCCCCTTGGCCCTTCCCCTCGTTTTGCGCGTTCACGTGGAGGGTAGGAGTGTCCCAACTGTCATTATGACGGAGAGGTAGGGCCAAGAAAGAGGGCCAGTCACCCCTCCAAAAGGAGATTCTCTCGAGGCACACTCCAAACGGAGGGGTATCGGCCGATGGCGAGGGGCGCTTGTTCTTTAAGCCTAGATCATGCCTGGCGGGCGGGGTTAATTCACTTCCGCATTGACGGGAGCGCTCGTTTCCACACCCGCGCATTCCAGGCGCATTCCAAACACAACAGATAGACGATTATTTTCAATAAACTGGTTTCTTCAACACGGCCCGTCTGGAATGCGCGGGTGGGAAACGAGCGCTCCCACCAATGCGGAAGTGAACTAACCCCACCTGCCACTGACGGTCCAGGCGAACAAAACAAGCGCCCCTCGCCACCGGCGCCACTGGATGACAGATTTCTCAGAAAGCCTTCCAAGATCGGCAAGATGGCGGCGTCCACAACGAAAGACGTTCATAAATGTCAGTATTTTGTCAATTAATAAAGTTTTAAAATGTAAGAAAAACATTCTTCTTCGGCAGATAATTGTCGCATCTGCTACGTCATCGGCAGCGGCGACTACTGATGACGTACGCGATTGTCGGAGGGGTGTCCCAATTCGGAGGGGTTGACTTTCTCCCCTACCCCTTAGCACTCCGTTTCATAGGGGGAGGGCTAAGGGGTGAAATGGGATTCAGCCTAAAACACTCCACATGTGCGGACTGCTTTACGGCGTGCGTCACGTCATGATAGAACATTGTTTATCCACCATTAGATTCATGACCTCGTCGCTATCCGTCCTTCACACAGCCGCTGGAAACAAATGTCGGCGAGTTCAGTCCGACAGCACGCCACCGGGAGCAGCATTTTACCACGCCACGCGCTAGGCCTCATGGGAACTGTAGTATTCCTTCAGGCCAAACACTACCGCTTTGTCCACTGGCGCCGCCAAAATCAACCAAAACTGAAAGTTCCTTAGTGTCGCTTTGAAGCTCCGGTGTCCTGGATGTAAATGTGACTGGTGACGTTCGGGCTCATAGCGCGTGTTCTGAGCGGGTCTGGGTCATTTCATCTTCTTTTTCATTCTTTAGATGTAATTTTCAGAAGATCCTCTGAACGTAATGACCCGTTTCCGCCAGCAGGCGGCAGTGTGACGCGCTGCCTCCGGTGTTCTGTCTGCTGCTCACCGTGCGCCGCGTTCCCACCCTGCTGACGTCATAGTCGAAGAACAGGTGCTCTCCGGTGGCGCTGCTGGCCGTGCACGCGCCCAGCGTGAGCGCCCCCGGCTGCAACTCGCTGCCCAGCACGCGCCTCTCCACCCGCACGCGCACCCTGTCAGGCTCGCACCACGTGCTCACGCCGTGTCCCGCAGCACGGCGCCGCGCAGCGCCGTTTGCCCGCACCGGCAGCAGGACTGCCCGCACGCGCTCCGGCAGGGGCTCGAACCCGGTTCCCTGGACCGGAGAGAAGAACCGCTTCTCCACCAGCGGCTGAGCGGAGTCCAGGAAGACCGGGAGGCGGAGGTAGGGCGGCGGGGGGGAAGGAGGGGGGCCCGGCGGGGGGCCCGGGTCCGGAGACCCCCCTGCTGCGGGGGCCAGCAGCACGAGCCAAACCACACACACTACACACATCTACACACACTAGAGTACAGCTCACACCTGGAGGAGGGGGCGGGGCTTCAGCCTCATTTACCTGCAGATAATCACACACACCTGCTGCTGCACACACACACACACACACGCACGCGCGCGCGAACACACGCGCGCACACGCGCGCGCACACACACACACACACACACACACACACACACACACACACACACACACACACACACACACTGTTTAAAGTTAAGAATATAAAACCGGAGCCTCAAAGCATTACAGGAAAAAAATCAGTACACTCTTAAAACTGCTGGGTTAAAAATAACCCAAACTGGGTGAACCTGCTGACCCAGCTGGGTCCAGAAGGGACCGAGCCGCTGCCGGTTCTTTCTACCCGGCCGTTTGGGTTGAAGGTTTGACCCTGCGAGCTGGGTCAAGATTTTGACTCAAAAATGGGTCAAATGTACCCATGCTAGTGGGTTAACGCAACCAATGAATGAGTCATCAGCAGGGTTGGGAAGGTTACTTTAAAAATGTAATCCCTTACAATTTATCAAAATGTAATCAGTAACTTAACAGTAACAGTAAGTAATAAAGCAATGCACCAGATATAACTGTGTCCAGATCATACATTTTTTTATGTACCTTACAAGATTTCATTCACATTGTTTGCTGCATTCCACTGTTACATCTGTTACTCCTCATCCCTGCTTATCAGTATTTGTAATTTCATATAAATTACTATAAAATGATAGAACAAAAATACTCTGCAAAATATTATTTTATTGGTCAGAAATTGTGAAATAAAACCATTGCTAATCACAGCTAAAACCATGATGAAGGTATGACCAATATTAAAATAGTTAATTCATTTACAAACATTGAAATTATAACATTAAATTCTAACACCTATAACATTTATAAAGATCATTAAAAGTTCATAAAGTTCATAAAGTTCTCAGAACATAACAAATTTAAGGACGGTTGCATGGAATGGTCCTAAATTAACAAAATATTACAGCAGTGCATTCAGAAAAAAAAGATTCAAATTTACATTTTTTATAATTCAACCTTGAACATTTACGACTCACTGCTGCCACCTACAGCACCAAACTGACATTATGTTTCACACACTTTTTCAGTGAAGCATAAAAAAAACAATTATTATTTATTATTTTTTTAACAAGAAACTTTCCAGAAAGCAGGAAGTTTTCATCTTGATTTTTCAGAGAGGAGTTGCTGAAGTTGTTTCAGGACGGATGATCTGGAAAATGAAAAAACCAAATCCTCCTGAGAGGACTGATGGAAGAGTCACTGAAAGGTGACGAAGTGTTTGTTAGGATGTAAATCACTTTTTCACAGGTAGATGATCAATGTTTACAAACTCAGCCTCTGAAAATGAGCCCAGAAGCTTCCAGCTCCTCCACCTTCCGCAGACGCCATGCAGACGCCTCTGAGGGTGGAGCAGCACCGTCCTCCAGCTGCAGCAGCAGAACTTCTGCAGAGCTCAGAGGTTTCTCTCATCGGACAGAGGAATTAAAGAGGAACGGTTTGATTTGTTAAAAGCGTCTGCTGTGGCTCTGTAACAGGATGTTTTAAAAACTGAATCCACTCCATATGAGTGGAGACGATGTTGGACTGTTTGTCTCTCTGGACGTTCTGATCAAAGCAGATCCTGTGGAATCAGTTCTCCCTGGTAAAGAGTTTCTCGAGATGAGATGAGAGAGCTGCTGGTTAAAGAGTGAAATAAACAGACGACAGACTGAATCCTCCACTCTGCTCCAGCTTCTCCACAGGAAACAGCTGATTCACAGATTGAAGCTGTTCCTGCTGCTTCCAGCTGACTGGAGGAAGAGCCGACCGGAGAGCCTCTTCAGGCTGAAATACAGTGAATACAGGAAGCAACGAGTCCTGCTTCGTTCTGGAACAAACCATGAACATTTCTGATCTGAAAGCTGACATCAAATCATCACATCATTCATTCTGATCCGTTTTGAGCTTTAAGATTTTTTATTTTCTCTATTTTAGGTTTTTTTTGGGGTTAAAATAGTAAAAATTGCATTTTTTATTTTTCCCAGAGGAGGCTGACTGCAGAGGAGGCTGAACCCGACCAGAAGAAGAAGACTGGAGGAAGATCAGACTGAATCTGGACGAAAACATCAATAAACCAGGAGTTTATACTTCTAGTAGTTTATAGTAGTTTGTAGATGCAGATGTTTTTAATGAGACAGATGTTTTGTCGAGGCTTTACTGTTTATCATGTTGAAACTCAGCATGAATCGAAATAAAATCTGATTAAAATGGAAAAAGCAAAACTGTGGTGATTAAAAGATCACAATATGAATAACAATGAATACAATATACGAGGGGGAACCGGAAAGAAACCGGACTGTGGTTATAACTTTTTATTTTTTCATTTTCACATTTAATCCAAACTGTCTCCTTCCCAGTCGTCTCCTTCGGCTGGAACCCAGCGCTGCAGCCGGGATCCCACTGCTCAGGACAGTCAGCACGCTGCTGCGGAACGCTCCCTTAAGAGCGTCCTTCCATTTTTTTTGCACCTCCTCCACACCTCCGCCCCGTCAGTTGTTCATTCTTGAGAAGAGACAGAAGTCTCGCGGGGCTGAATGGAGGGGACACGGCGGATGGAGCAGCAGGGCCATGCCGTTTCTCACCAGGAGCTGTTTTACCGCAGAGCCCTGTGGGTAAAACAGCCCCCCCCCTCCCACAGCGCCGCCGCTTCAGCCTGACCGCCTCCCGCAGCGCCGCAGCAGGGAGGATCTTCCAGACAGCCTCCATCGTCCTCCAGCTGCCGTTCAGCTCCGGGACATGTCCACCCAGCCTGGCTCTGCTCCTGGTTCAGAGGCGCCGGAGCATTCTGGGATTTTTCGAAGAGGGGAGGGACTGTAGTAACAAACACTGGCTGTGAGCTGCCTGTGTGTCTTCGGGAGGTGAAATTTTTCACAGTTATGCTAAAGGCTATGCTACAGCGACGTATAACGGCCAAAAGTCTGAAATCACTCTTGTTTTAATGTTATAAACACAGTCCGGTTTCTTTCCGGTCCCCCCGGTGCATCCTGAAACCAGTTCTGTCAATAAAAACCTGAATCATCCTGAACACTTCTGTGTGTGTGTGTGTGTGTGTGTGTGTGTGTGTGTGTGTGTGTGTGTGTGTGTGTGTGTGTGTGTGTGTGTGTGTGTCTTCCACGTCCACTCTTTAGAATAAAACAGGAATAGAAGCTGAATCATCTCTTCTGGTGAAACTTTCCTCAACAGTCTGGAAGCCACGAGCCCCTCCCCAAGATGGCCGCCAGCAGGCAGGCGGCTGCGTGGGGGCCCATGACGTCGAGGGGCACTCCCAGGTAGGGCCCCGAGCTGAAGGGGGCCCCGAGAGACGGCTGATATCAGTCAGTTTCAATGACAAATTAAAGGCGCTACACTAGACGCTGCAACAACAGCGTGTCGAAAATCCCCCGCCTGGGGCCCTTTCCGAGTGCTCAGCGGTTAGTTGCTGGTAGGGGGGCCCCGACAGACGGCGGATATCAGCGACACAACTTGAAACCCCCCCCCCCCCCCCCCCCCCCCCCGTATAATTTACACTGACACGTCGGGGACCTACCTAATGGGGCCATGACTGCATTTGCACTTCATGCCACTAGGGGAGCTGTTTGCATGTTCGACCTTATTTTACACAGACACCACAGAAGAAGAAGGGCCTCTGAAGTGCAGGCTCTGCATGGGCAGGACGTGGTGAAGTGTTCAGTGATGCCATGCAGCGTTTTTTCAGCGTTTCCGCACATTTTATTCACTGAGTAGCAGCGAAGCTGCATCACAGCAGTTCCTGTCGTCAGGAGAGCAGACTCTCCCCGGCAGACCCTGGCTCGGCCTCATGCCGCCGGACCCTGAAGCCAGGAAGGTGCAGCTGTCAGGTCAGCAGAGACAAAATGATCCAGAGCTTTTAATGTGTTGTTCCAGAGCGCCGTCACCACACTGTCAGGAAGCTGAGCTGTAACGCTCTTCCTCTTTTCTTCTTTCTTCTCTTTTTTTTCCACACAAAACCATTTCTAATGACTGACAGATATTTGACTTTTATGGGCGTTTTTTTTACCTTCATCTGAGAGTGTTTTTTTTTATTTTTTTGTCTGAAAAATGTATAATTTCTGGCATTGGGGGCGCATAGAAGAATTCTGCATGAGGGCCCAGTGCTCGGTAAATACCACAGATTGTATATAAACGGACAGACCTTTCCTGACGTCACCCACAGAGTTCCCAACCGCCGACTCCAGCGAGTCCAGCAGGACGTCTCCACGTTGAATATTTGAAACCGGATGTAAATGTGATTGGTCCAGCCCGTCACGTGACCACATCACGTGGACAGAGGAGGCGCTGTGATAGGGCGACTTATGCAAAACTTTAACTCGTAATATAAAATCAACAGATGATTTATGAAAACCAGAGTCTGGTGAAGCAGCAGGTTCTAGAAACCAGAGACAGAGACCAGAACCTGTCCTGAAACCGGAGCTTTATATGTTCATTTGCACTCTGAAAATCGACATTTTTGTATGGTTCCAGTGGGACCGGGGCTCTTTTTGAACCCAGCATCATCGCCCCCTGCTGGAATCTCTATGGAATTACAGCTGTTTTGCACTTCCGCATTATCTTCATGTTTTGTCAGAGGAGGTTGGCGCCTGGTAAATACGCCACTGCTGCTGCCACCTTCTGCACTGAACTGGTACTGCAGGGATTTTTACAGCTGATGAAAATCAAACCTCTTCAACTTCGTTTCTTAGAAAAAAAAGACAGTGAAAGTTCACAAAAACAGTTGTTTTTTTTTGGAAAACAGATGTTTAACTTTCTGGCTGATGGACGCAGAACGTCCTGAAAGCTTCTGATCGAAGAACAATGGAATAAAAGTTGAGTCAAATTTATTTGGAGCAAAGATCCTGAACAGCGAAGACGTTCCGTCAGGAGTTCTCCGGCTGACCCGACTCACCGGCGCCACCTAACGCAGAGAGACGGCGGCGGAGCGGAGACGAGCTGCAGGCAGAAGAAACGAGCCAGACGCTCAATAACAGACGACGTCAAACAACTTTCACAGAGTGGAACAAGAAGAGGAGAAAAAGGTGGAGGTCAGGGTGGAGGTCAGGGAGGAGGTCAGGGTGGAGGTCAGGGTGGAGGACAGGGTGGAGGACAGGGTGGAGGTCAGGGAGGAGGTCAGGGAGGAGGTCAGGGAGGAGGTCAGGGTGGAGGTCAGGGAGGAGGTCAGGGAGGAGGTCAGGGAGGAGGACAGGGTGGAGGTCAGGGTGGAGGTCCGGGTGGAGGTCAGGGAGGAGGTGAGGGTGGAGGACAGGGTGGAGGTCAGGGTGGAGGTCCGGGTGGAGGTCAGGGAGGAGGTCAGGGAGGAGGTCAGGGTGGAGGTCAGGGAGGAGGTGAGGGTGGAGGACAGGGTGGAGGTCAGGGTGGAGGTCAGGGTGGAGGTCAGGGTGGAGGTCAGGGAGGAGGTCAGGGAGGAGGACAGGGTGGAGGTCAGGGAGGAGGTCAGGGAGGAGGTCAGGGAGGAGGTCAGGGAGGAGGTGAGGGTGGAGGACAGGGTGGAGGTCAGGGTGGAGGTCAGGGAGGAGGTCAGGGAGGAGGTCAGGGAGGAGGACAGGGTGGAGGTCAGGGAGGAGGTCAGGGAGGAGGTCAGGGAGGAGGTCAGGGAGGAGGTGAGGGTGGAGGACAGGGTGGAGGTCAGGGTGGAGGTCCGGGTGGAGGTCCGGGTGGAGGTGTTGGGACTGAGAAGTCATAACCATCGGTGCTTCCATGTTTGAACCTGCCGGTTCGATTCCCTCCTGAGGCCGTCGGTGACAGCACGGTCTGTCTTCCTGTCTCTGTCCAGCTCCGCTCGACACTTGCTGTCCAGCCCTTTTCCTTCAGGGCCTGGACACTGCGAGTTCCCTGAGGGTGTAGAGGGAGAATCGTTTGGACGCACGGCGCTTCAATCAAACGGTCCTCACTCTCTCCACGTTCCACTGCTGCAACCCATTTATTTTCCAGGTGTCAACATTCCAGGACCCAGACAGCATGAACACCCTCCACACGCCGCTTGGACACGGTGAAAAACTGTTTCCTGTCCCTCTGTGCGCACCTGCACCCAATCACCTGAGTGCCTTATTTATGCCCTTATACTGCGCCCCCTGGTGGTGGATGAAAGAAATCATAAATTGGCTCCTACACTTGCTAAAGATTCTCCTCTTCATAGTGAGGTGGAATATGAAGTGGGCCTTGGGAAGCTGGAGTGCATCTCTCTTTTCAAAATAGACAAACAATGGCAAACAAAGTGGGATAAGGAAACTAAAGGTAGAGCATATTTTAGCTGTCAGCCCGGAGTTCAAAATGGTAGACCACTGATAGTCAGCAGAATTAACCAAGTAAAAATAACTGGCATCAGACTGGGGCATTGTGGGCTTGCTGCCTATTTAAATATATGAGGAAAGCATCAGAGTGGCTTGTGTCAGTGTGGGGAAGCTGAAACCGTTATCCATGTATTATTTTCTTGTGTGTGTTACAGTGTGGAGAGGCCGGCTTTACATAAACAACTATCACTTTTTGGAATGACAGTCTTTTCTTTTAAGTCGATATTTTCTGCTGGTTGTAATTCTTGCTTGATAGACAATGCTGTGATTAAGTTTTTTCGAGCCACCAACCTCGACTCCAGAATCTAAAGTATGAACTAAAGTTTACTGCTTAACCTGAAGGGGCAGCATTGCGCTAAACAAGCGTTCAGCCGGCCGGAAATCATTAGAAGAAGAAGAAGAAGAATGTTGAACCTGGCCGTGGGGCCGGCAGGCGGCGCTGGTGCGTCTATCAGCTGACGGCTCGATCCACCACCGAAGAAGAGCGCGGTGACGTCACCCATCCAACGTGAGGAACTCTTTTCTCATCTTTCAAACGTTTCAGCCTAAAAGAGCCGCGGCGGCTTCACGGCGCGAGCCGCGGCTGAAGCGGCGTTTGTTCAAACTGCGCGTGGTGTGCGTTTCCTCCGAGAGCGAGGCGTGCGCGTGCTGGCAGCCGGAGCTAGCCGCTGATGCTAACAGGCTAGCTGCGGCGGTCAGCTGAAAGGACATTTCAGGGTGTAGAAACCAGATAAAGCAGAGAAAACAGCCGGGCGCGCGGTCGGTTTGGGTTTTTTCTCCCGTCATGCCGCTGTTACCGCACGTGCAGAGACGGCGGTGGAGAAAACGAGCGCACCCGAACCGTCACGCGCTCAGAGTGGATTTTCTCCCTTCAGATGATTAATTTCATTAATTTCGAGTCATTTTCACTTGATATAGTCAGGAAGGAAGGTGTTTCACCTGTCTGCGTCACGTGGCAGTGAAGAGAGAGGTTTAGAGCATTCATAAACAGTGTCATGGGCCAGGTGTGTCAAACATAAAGCACGCGGACCAAAACCGGCCCGCAGCAGGCTCCAATCCGGTCACACCACCGAGGAGATGGAGGAAAAAGACAGCTGATATCTTAACAGATGTCCTCAGAGTAAAGACACAAAACAGAGCCGAGGCATCAGGGATGCTGCTATGAGAGACCGCAAGCTAGCATTAGCCTCAACTGCTGTCAGGAAAAAATACCCATGATGCAACAGCTGCACAGGTTCAAGACACTTCACTGGATTTAGAACCAGAAGGTTTCGTGAAATGTGGCTTCATGTGAAGAATGGAGTCTTGTGGATTGGCCCCTGAGGTCGGTCCAGACCTGGACGGCGGTCCTGGACCTGGTCTTGGACCTGGACAGCGGTCCTGGACCTGGACCTGGACGGCGGTCCTGGACCTGGTCCTGGTCCTGGACCTGGACGGCGGTCCTGGACCTGGACCTGGACCAGACGGTCTGTGTCTCCAGTAAGCCTGTCTCTTGTCCCCTCTCAGGTGGAGTGCCGCCGCCGTCTCCCATGCTTCCCCGCCTCCTCCGCGCTGCGCCTGCCTCCGCCCGTCTCGCCCCCGCCCGGCCCCTGACCCGTTCCGGACCCGGCATGGACCCGGACCCGGGCCCGGACCGGCCCGTGGAGCGGGCCATCAGGACCAAGCTGAGCGCGGCGCTGTCCCCGGACCACCTGGAGGTCCACAACGAGAGCCACATGCACGCCGTGCCGCCCGGCGCCGAGTCCCACTTCCGGGTCCTGGTGGTCAGCCGCCGCTTCGCCGGCCTGCCGCCGCTGCAGCGCCACCGCCTGGTCCACCAGGCGCTCAGCGAGGAGCTGGCCGGACGCGTCCACGCCCTCGCCATCCAGGCCAAGACCCCCGAGCAGTGGACCAGCAACCCCACCCTGGACCGGAGCCCCGCCTGCAGGGGGGGCTCCAGGGGGGACGGAGCGCTGCGGGACAAGCTGCAGGCCGGGGGGGACTGAGGGGGGCGTGTGTGTGTGTGTGTGTGTGTGTGTGTGTGTGTGTTGCTTCACCTGGACTCTGGATTAAAGCGGCTCTGCTCTGACGCTCTGACGGTTCAGTCTCTGGTTTTTAAAATCTTTTCTTCTGGTTTCGTTGTTTTGACTTGAATCTTCTCTGAATCCCTTCTGGACCCGGACAGGAGGATCGTTTGAGTTAAAAATCGGTTCTTCCGGTGTCATGTGGTGAAGCGTCAGAGGGACTGAAGGGCCACATGTGGGTCCACAGCCGCAGGTTGAACCCCCCTGGTCCGTACGGCCCCAGCTGAGAGGATCCTTCATCGATCAACCGACAGAAACTCAAGTCCGTCCTCTGAGCTCCGCCCAGCGGAGCAGGAACCAAGACCCGGTCCAGAGAACCTGGTTCAGAGACCCCGGTCCAGAGAACCTGGTCCAGAGGCCCCGGTCCAGAGGCCCCGGTCCAGAGAACCTGGTTCAGAGACCCCGGTCCAGAGGCCCCGGTCCAGAGAACCTGGTTCAGAGGCCCCGGTCCAGAGACCCTGGTTCAGAGACCCCGGTCCAGAGACCCCGGTCCAGAGAACCTGGTTCAGAGACCCCGGTCCAGAGAACCTGGTTCAGAGACCCCGGTCCAGAGAACCTGGTTCAGAGACCCCGGTCCAGGGCATCAGCCTGCAGGACCGTCTCAGCTGGATGGTTCCAGAAACGCTGAACCCGGTTCAGGAAGTGGATCTGGACTGCAGGCCGCAGCTTCTTCTCTGCCGCTTTCTGAGGTTACAGGAAAAAACTGACGGCAGATTAGAGGAGTTTCTACACGAACATGACATGAAATGAAAACTGCAGCGACGACGACTGAAGCAGCGGAGGAGAACCCCGGGATCCAGAGTCCTGCTGGGTCTCTCCAGGCTCCGGGGTCCTGGTAGGTCTCTCCGGGGTCCTGGTAGGTCTCTCCGGGGTCCTGGTAGGTCTCTCCGGGGTCCTGGTGGGTCTCTACAGACTCCGGGGTCCTGGTGGGTCTCTACAGACTCCGGGGTCCTGGTGGGTCTCTCCAGGCTCCAGGGTCCTGGTGGGTCTCTCCAGGCTCCAGGGTCCTGGTAGGTCTCTCTGGGGTCCTGGTGGGTCTCTCCAGGCTCCAGGGTCCTGGTAGGTCTCTCTGGGGTCCTGGTGGGTCTCTCCAGGCTCCAGGGTGACGGTCTTTCATCACCATGAATAAGATCAACTGACTGACCTGAAAACAACTAAACACAGGACCAACATTCCAGCGTCTGAGGAACCTGCAGGCTGTCCAAGTGATGCCAGAGTGGCTCCAACCTGCACCGCCTGCAGCACCACCTGCAGCACCACCTGCACCGCCTGCAGCACCTGCAGCACCACCTGCACCACCACCTGCACCACCTGCAGCACCGCCTGCAGCACCACCTGCAGCACCACCTGCACCGCCTGCAGCACCTGCAGCACCACCTGCACCACCACCTGCACCACCTGCAGCACCGCCTGCACCACCTGCAGCACCGCCTGCAGCACCACCTGCAGCACCGCCTGCACCACCTGCAGCACCGCCTGCAGCACCACCTGCACCGCCTGCAGCACCACCTGCACCGCCTGCAGCACCACCTGCAGCACCACCTGCACCGCCTGCAGCACCACCTGCACCGTCTGCAGCACCGCCTGCAGCACCACCTGCACCGCCTGCAGCACCACCTGCAGCACCACCTGCAGCACCACCTGCACCGCCTGCAGCACCACCTGCACCACCTGCAGCACCACCTGCAGCACTGCCTGCACCGCCTGCAGCACCACCTGCAGCACCACCTGCACCGCCTGCACCACCTGCAGCACCACCTGCACCGCCTGCAGCACCACCTGCAGCACCACCTGCACCGCCTGCAGCACCACCTGCACCACCTGCAGCACCACCTGCAGCACCACCTGCACCACCTGCAGCACCACCTGCACCACCTGCAGCACCGCCTGCAGCACCGCCTGCAGCACCACCTGCACCACCTGCAGCACCGCCTGCAGCACCACCTGCACCACCTGCAGCACCACCTGCAGCACCACCTGCACCGCCTGCAGCACCACCTGCACCGCCTGCAGCACCGCCTGCACCGCCTGCACACTGCCATGCAGCGCTCCCCGGGGCGGCAGTACCTCCTGCTCTCCACAGGGGGGCAGTGTGGTCCCACTCTGGAGGAGCGGGTTCCGCAGTTCTCCAGAGGGTCTGTGGTTCTCTGGAGGGAGCTGCTCATTGAGAGTCGTTCCAAAAACTTTTAATGAAGACTTTTTTTGTTTTTATATATTTTTTGTTGCTCAAATTTTGTTAGTTTTTCATTTTCTCTAATAACAAATAAACAGAACTACAAAAACAAAAGGAGGCTTTGGAAGGAAAAAAAGAGAAAAAGAAAAAGGACAAAAATAACCTGGGCAGATCAGCAGGTGATTCAACATTTTCCTATATATCTACACACACACACACACACACACACACACACACACACAGACACACACACACACACACGTCTGTATGGAGGGCGGTCCATGATCCGGGTTCAGCACAGACACTGATGCAGCTCTTTCTTTTTTTATGAAATCAGTGTTGTCTTCATTCTAGCGTTCTGTTCTGTCTCCAATATAAATCTGCTATTATCCTCTGAGTCTTCATGTTCAGCCTGGGGATCTGGGATCTGGGATCTGGGATCTCTCCAACACTCCAGAACTGTCCCTGCTCAGGTTCTGAGGCCAGTTTTTCATATTCTAAAGACATATTTGTTGAACTGAGGGACCATAGTTTTGTCCCCTCGGAGACAGTCTGGATGTCTGGGAAGTTCACAGTTCAGCAGTTCCCCAAAAGACGACGTCTCGAGACTCTGGAGAGACCGGCCCGGTGCGGAGTCGGTCCGCCTGCCTCTGGGAGCTTTTCTGACACGCCGTGTTTTACCGTGAACACCGTCCCCAGAGAGCAGCCTCAGAATGCTGCTACCTGTGTGTGTGTGTGTGTGTGTGAGTGTGTGTGTGTGTGTGTGTGTGTGTGTGTTCCATTGCTCAAACCTTTGATAACGTGGTCACTACGGTGTTTCAGATGAACTGGTTTCCTTGTTACCTGGTGACTTCCTGCAGCACTTCCTGTTGCTGCTGCTCGCAGCAGGAAGTGATTCAATCAGAAGCTGTGTCTGAATGTCCCCCCTGACCCCTGACCCCTCAGTCTCTACAGAGCTGAATCCGTGTGCGATTCAGACTCGCAGCTCCCTACTTCTTCCCTCAGCGCTGATCACGTGACCCCCGGCCGTTACCATGGTAACCAGACGCTTTGTAATATATATTTTAGTGTGCTCTTGTTCTGCATTTTACTTTCCTGTCATCTTTCTAATCATTGAAGAATAAATAAAAATATATTGTTCAATAAATTCTTCCCGGCTCGCGCTGCTGCTCCTCCGCCATATTGCTGGAGATTCGCTATGCACCATGGGTAATGTTGAGCCGTCTAGGGACCATCGATGCTCACTACTTTTCTAGATGCATTGTGGGAAATTTCTAGTGCCCTTCTTTTTTGCTATGTGGACATTCGGACAGCCCTACAGATGGGGGCACTGTGCAGTGTCCTGTAGAGGACAGAGTGGACGTTCGGACAGCCGGGGTTTGAATCAGACTCATTACAGCTCCGACGGCTTCTTCTCTGGTTTGTAATCCACCAGCAACAAAGGACGTGAAAGAACCCAGTCACCAGTTAACAGGGGATCCAGTTCTTCCAGAACACCGACTCCTCTCCGGGTTCTGGACACTCGTCCTCCGCTACCTAGCTAGCTAGCTTGCTGCTGCTGCGTTCAGGTGACTGGAGCTGCTGCGGAAAACTGAAACTCAGTGGTTCACATGAAGACAGCAGAGACAGCTGGACTCAGGAGACACTCAGAGACACTCAGAGACACTCAGAGACACTCAGGAGACACTCAGAGACACTCAGAGACACTCAGAGACACTCAGGAGACACTCAGAGACACTCAGAGACACTCAGAGACACTCAGGAGACAAGTGAAGGATGTGTGGACAGTTTGGACACAGGACCAGCTCTCAGACCGCTGAACCGGGTCTCGTTCTGTTAAAAGAGCCGTTAAAATGAACGACTCCAGGATTCCCTCTAGACTCCAGGAAGAGGCTGCTGAAAACACTGGAGTGTTCTGGGAGGAGAACCTCCAGCAGAACCTCCAGCAGAACCTCCAGCAGAACCTCCCGGGTCAGACTGACCCGCTCTGACCCGCTCTGACCCGCTCTGACCCGCTCTGACCCGGACCGGCCTGACTCGCGTTCCGGTGACGCAGCTTTAGCACCGTTCCATAGGAGGCCGTCTATTTCTGTCACCGTGAAGGTCTCCCCGTCCTCCGGTCCACGGGGGGGGGGGGGGGGGGGGGTCCGAACCCGCACCGGATCCTGCTCCACCCTTGCCAGGTTAAACCGGTTCTGACAACAGACTGGATCCAGAACAGATGGAACCCTCTGGAACGTTATTGTGGATCCTGTAGACCTGAAGGTCTGAAGGCTGGCCTGGGAGGAATGCTGGGGGCAGCAGCAGCAGCAGCAGCAGGATCAGCAGCAGCAGGATCAGCAGCAGCAGGATCAGCAGCAGGATCAGCAGCAGCAGCAGCAGCAGGAGCAGCAGCAGCAGCAGCAGCAGCAGCAGCAGCAGCAGCAGCAGGATCAGCAGCAGCAGGATCAGCAGCAGGATCAGCAGCAGCAGCAGCAGCAGCAGGATCAACAGCAGCAGCAGCAGGATCAGCAGCAGCAGGAGCAGCAGCAGCAGCAGCAGCTACACAGACTGATGTTCCCGGTTTGTGGAACTCTGACTGATTCTGCTGGCTGACTGTCAGTATTATCAGCTGATACCAGCAACACAACCGCACTGAAAATGAGAGACAGCAGATCAATGTTACATTCCAGGATAAGACTAAAACCCTTTATGAAATATTAATGAAAAGTATTACTAGCAAAATGATTAAAGTATTCATTGTGCAGGAAAGTGCTCCCCGTCAGTGCTTTGCCATCATATAGGATGTTTTTGGATTATTATACTGGATAGTACTGCTGCAGATGTTTAAGCTTGTCCTAATTGTAGCTAATATGTACACTTCTGAGTGGTTCAATCAACAGTTATTAATGATGTATTTTCCAGCTAATCCAAGGGAGTTTAAAACAGTTCATTTATTTGAAGAAGAGGGAGAATTTTCTAATCTCATCAAGAAACATTTCAAACATTTAAGCTCAATATATCAGTATGTTTCATAGGTTTTATTTCTAAATATTTTTATTTATTTTGGTTCATGTGTGAGTGAAGAGGAAAAGACAGGAGATGACCCACATTTAACATTCCAAAAAAGGCATGACGAGACATGAGAGCAGCTCAGAAATGTTGTATTTAAAGAGTAACAGAGACAGAAGAGAGGAAGGAGTGAAAGAGAAAGTGAGGGGAAATGAACAGGAAATCATAAGAAATGTGCAGAGAAAGCAAGAGAGAAGAGACAGGAGGATTGAAGACAGGAATTGAGGACAGGACTGAAGAACAGAGCAGTGAAGGAGGTCCAGCCAGGACCACAGGGAGCCTGCAGTAAGGAAATAAGGTGTTTTATTTCTTTAGTTTATGATCAGTCTGATTAACTTTTGTATTTTATATGTTTTTTTCTTTCAGTGTACATGGGGCATGAAACTGCTGCTGGTCAGACATTTGCATCATTAAAGGGTCTGGTTTTTAAGTGTTCTCCGTGTCTTTCTCAGCTTTGAATTGGTGGTAAGTTGATGTAAATAATAATAATTATAATAATAAAAAAAAGATAAATAAATAAAATAAAGATAGTTTACGGCAAAAAATGCCGTAAAAAATAAATCAGCATCTGCACCCTCAGGGCTAAGCCCCTGATCTCCTAGAGTCCTAGATCCGCCCCTGGTTCTCAGTCCAAACCAGAACCACCCCAATGAGTCAGAACAAAGATGGCCGCCGGCTGCGTTCCCTCAGCGCCGCATGGTTCCCGAGGGTTCTTCGAAACCAACAGGATCGTTGGCGTGGAAACGCTAAAGGCCAAATGCTAAAAGCTAAATGTTAAAACCTAGAAGCTAAAAGCTAAACTCTAAAAGGTAAACGTGACACGCTAACGCTAGAAGCTAAAAGCTAAACGTGGACGCGCTGCGTCTCCTCGTCCTCCAGATCTGATCAGGATCAAACCGGTTCTGAGTCCAGAACCAAAACCACCTTTCGGTCTTAAAGTGTCTCCTGTTGTGTTTCTTTCTCATGTGGACATTTAGTCTGGAACCCATTCCCAGTCCCAGACCCAGACCCAGACCTGGACCTGGACCTGGACCTGGACCCAGACCCAGAGCCAGACCCAGACCCAGACCCGGACCTGGACCTGGACCCAGACCCAGTCCCAGACCCAGACCTGGACCTGGACCTGGACCTGTACCCAGTCCCAGACCTGGACCTGGACCCAGACCCAGACCCAGACCTGGACCTGGACCTGGACCTGGACCCAGACCCAGTCCCAGACCCAGACCTGGACCTGGACCCAGACCTGGACCTGGACCCAGACCCAGTCCCAGACCCAGACCCGGACCTGGACCCAGACCTGGACCTGGACCCAGACCCAGACCCAGACCTGGACCTGGACCTGTACCCAGTCCCAGACCTGGACCTGGACCCAGACCCAGACCCAGACCTGGACCTGGACCTGTACCCAGTCCCAGACCTGGACCTGGACCCAGACCTGGACCTGGACCCAGACCCAGATCTGGACCCAGACCCAGACCTGTACCCAGACCCAGACCTGAACCCAGAACCGGACCCGGACCAAGACCTGGACCCAGACCCAGACCCAAACCTGGACCCAGACCCAGACCCAGACCTGGACCCAGACCCAGACCTGGACCTGGACCCAGAGGAGACAGGGGCAGAGAGGGAGCAGGACCCTGGAGAACCTCCTGCAGCTGCTGTTCTCAGAGGAGAACCAGGAGAACCAGGAGGACCTGAGTCAGCTGATCCTCCTCGGTTCCTCCTGCTCCCAGACTCCTCTGGCGGTGATGGATCTGTCCCCGGTCTGCGGTCCGGGTCCAGGGTCCTGCGTCAGAGCCCCCCCCCCCCCCCCCCCCCCCCCCCCGGGACAGATGGTGCCGGGTCGGGGCTGGGACACCGAGCGGGGCCGGGTTCCCGCGACTGAAGGTTCACACGGCGGCTCCGGACCTGGGGGGGGCAGCTGACCCCGCCGGTCCAGGAGGTCAGCCTGCGGGGGGGGGGGGGGGGGGGGCTACGACAAATGGGTGTCCGAGAACGGCTGGTGTGGACGTCCCAAGGGGACCGGCATCATCTGATCATCTGGCCCCCCCCCCCCCCCGCCCCCCCCCCCCCCCCCCTTCCACAGCAGCTGCAGGCTCTGCACCGCCTGTTCAACAGATTTCACTGAGAAACTGCATCCAGGCTCCAGGTTCCATCCAGAACCTGAAGGACCCGAGTCCGAGAAGAACAGGAGACGGAGCCCCTCTGGTCCAGAACCCCTCTGATCCAGAACCCCTCTGGTCCAGAACCCCTCTGATCCAGAACCCCTCTGGTCCAGAACCCCTCTGATCCAGAACCCCTCTGATCCAGAACCCCTCTGGTCCAGAAAACCTGAAGTTTTTATTCTGCAGTACCGGGAAGAACACAGTTTTCTGAAGACACTTTTATAGAGAGGAACCAAGAAAGCAAAGAGAGGAGAACCCTGCAGAACCAGAGCCAGAGGAGGAGAACCCTGCAGAACCAGGGCCAGAGGAGGAGAACCCTGCAGAACCAGGCTCAGAGGAGAACCCTGTAGAACCAGGCTCAGAGGAGAACCCTGTAGAACCAGAGCCAGAGGAGGAGAACCCTGCAGAACCAGAGCCAGAGGAGGAGAACCCTGCAGAACCAGGCTCAGAGGAGGAGAACCCTGCAGAACCAGGCTCAGAGGAGGAGAACCCTGCAGAACCAGAGCCAGAGGAGGAGAACCCTGCAGAACCAGAGCCAGAGGAGGAGAACCCTGCAGAACCAGAGCCAGAGGAGGAGAACCCTGCAGAACCAGAGCCAGAGGAGAAGAACCCTGCAGAACCAGAGCCAGAGGAGGAGAACCCTGCAGAACCAGAGCCAGAGGAGGAGAACCCTGCAGAACCAGGGCTGTTCTCCATCATTTCTATTAATTCCAGTCTTCAGTTGCTTCATGTGGTGAAATAAAGTGATGCTAACAGGCTGTTAAGACACACACACACACACACACACACACACACACACACACACACACACACACACACCAGTGACTGGCCTCCATGGAAGCAGAGGAGCAAAAGACAAAAACCTGGTGGGAGAATTAGTTCCACTCAGTAGTCTCGGGGGGGGGGGGGGGGGGGGGGGGGGGGCGGATCAAGGGGGGATTAAGACAAAGTCCACACAGGTGGGTCTGCTGGGGTGGGGGGGCGGGGGTCCGGGGGGGGTCGGGGGTCACATGACAGGACGTTAGCTGGTTTGATAAACAGCAGCCGGGCCCACAGGAAGCAGCAGGGCGGAATCAAACCGCAGCTCCACATCAGGTGCTCATTAGGGCAAATCTCCCAGGTGTGTGTGTTTGTGTGTGTGTGTGTGAGGGGGGGAGCAATGCCACGCCCGTCTCCGGGGGCAACGGCTGTACACAATCCGGAGGCTCAGGACAAACCCAAGTTTATTAGAATTAAAGAGGAACATGTGAAGCCCCGCCCCTGTAAAGCCCCACCCCTGATAAGCCCCGCCCCCTGAAAAGCCCCGCCCAGAAACTTCCTGTGTTAGGGTGCTTTCACACCTACTAGTCCGCTGGAGTGCTTCGGTTCGGACATAAACGTCGCAGCTGTCAACGAGTTCGGTTCATTCACACCTCTTGTTTTTGCAGATGAACTCTCCACTGTGACCCTCCTGCCCCTTGGTGGCGCTGTTCACACAATACTGTGTTTTGGGTGACGGAAGTGAGCCCTGATTGGCCAGCATGTGTGATGTAATGCGCCGTGCAGCTTGCTACGGAAGCCTCCGCCGACCAAAAAGCCTTCTCCACAACAGAGCGGACAGGACCGAGGAGGTCTCGGTACGGTTCTTTGTCCCGGACCAAAACTAACTGGTCCGCTTTCACACCAGCGCAAACGAAGCGGACCTGCAGGAGTCGGGGACTCCAGTCCGCTTCCGGCGGACCACATGCTGCAGGTGTGAAAGCAGCCTGAGAGTTTGTTTTTCCAGCAGAACGACGGAAGGCTGATGGACTGGGTCGGCTCGCTCAAACACAGCGAGGTCTCCCGAGTCCTCCTGGGTCACCTGATCAGCCCTGCAACCCCCCCCCCCCCCCGGACCCCCCTCCCCCGTGGATCAGCTGATCAAGCCGTCAGAGAAAGTAACGTCTGTATCTCCCTCTGCTGCTGATCACATGGTCGCAGCAGTGAGTTGTATGAGTTGTGTGTGTTGGGGGTGGGGGGGGGGGGTGGGGGGGGGGGGGCTGGTCGGGCTGGTTCTGGGGCCAGAGTGCACAGGCCCTGAGGCCCTCCCCCCGACCCCCCCCCGCCCCCCAACCTCGGAGAAGCGAGCATGTCAGGACAGATGGGTCACAGATAAAGCCCCCCCCCCCCCCCCCCCCCCGCCGCCCCCCCCCCCCCCCCCCAGGTCCCTCACCCTCTGTGATCTTCAAACTTTGAGCGTCATTCCTCCGCTGTGCCCCCCCCCCCCCCCCCCCCCCACGGCGGTCTGCAGAGCGACTCTTCACCTCTATTGACTTTCTCCTCCAACTCTTCTCTTGACCAAACCTCATAAAACCACAGCGTCCCTGAACGCAGCATGCCGGGCGGCAGGTCCCTGAACGCAGCACCATCACTTCCTGAACCCCGTAAAAAAAAAAAAGTAAATAAAAATAAAGAAAAGCGATCAGAAGTGAACCAACAGCGGCTCTCCAGATGGATCCTCTGAAGCAGAGCGGCTGAAGCTGATTTCTCTAATTGTAGTTATTCACATTTAACACTCCTTTTCTTCCAAAAGCTCCTTTCCTGGTTTATCTGGGAAATACAGAGGGTTTTCTCGACGCGTCATCAGGCGCGTCATCGACCCGGAAGTCGCCATCTTGGAGGTACTCCGTATCACAACAAAGCATGAGTCCTAAGGAATATCCAGAGCGTTATCAAGAAAATTGGTAAATTATTGCCATGTCATTGGTTGTGCCAATAGGTCAGACCGAGAAAAACATTTGGAATTATAAAGACGTCGCCCTGCGACAGACTGGCGACCTGTCCAGGGCGTACCCCGCCTTCGCCCACAGCAGCTGGGATCGGCTCCAGACACCCACGACCCCGATAAGCGGTAGAACATGAATGAATGAATGAATAGACTTACAAAAGTTATAAAAAAAAACCAGGGTGAGGAATGCCAAAAACTGTCAGAGGAACGGAGGTGCCTGTGGTTAGCAAAGCTTCACCAAGATCTACAAGGGAAAAATCTGGACAACATCCGAATTTGTTCGGCACATTTCTTGTCAGGTAAGTGAAACAGAGCAACAGTTGAAGCTAATTAATGACTTCATATGTTACTTTGATCATTCATAAACGTTTAGCTTCTGCAGAAACTTGAATTTTTCTGTCCCTAGCCTTAAGAGACGTATTACTCCTGAAAAAAAAAAAAAAAACAGTTTGTGCTAGATTTTTGAAGTATTTTATGTAAAAAAAATCCATATTTCAGCTATCACACTATTTGTAGCCATCAGCTTGGTACTATTTGCGTTTTAATCAATTATTTACAACCCCAACCCCGACGAAAGTGCTGGACCCCAGTGAGGGTCCAGGAGGTGGGAGCCAACTCCTACGGATCTTTACCACCAATAAACCGTAGCTTCTCGAAATATCGGACTTTCTCTTGTAACCCAAGGCCTTCCCGATATTCCTGTGCTTCTACAGTCCGTTTTGACGAGCTTTCGACATGGCTGAACGCACTCAAATTGTTCCATAACACACAATCGCCACTACTGTCTTCTTCTTCTTCTTCTTCTTCCTTGGGACAATGGCGGGTGGCGACCAACAACTTAGGTGCATACCGCCACCTACTGTATCTCTGGGTAGATGTACTTCCGGTTACATTCTAATCACTGTATTCGCGAGAAAAAAAAAAAAAAAAAGGAAACCAGACCCTTATATCTTGTGGAACAGCCCTGTTCCTTTTATAAACCCCATCAATGCCCTAACGCCTTTGTGATTACCCCTACCTAACACACCTTGGAGGCTCCATCCCCTTTCTAATTCATACAGCCTGTCCTTCAAAACTCTTCTCTGAGATTCATACTTTTTGCACGCCATCAGTACATGTTCCACACTTTCTTGAACATTACACACGTCGCACTGATCCGAGTCCACTTTACCTATCAAATACAAAGTTTTCCTCAACCCTGTGTGACCCAATCTTAGCCGTGAATACACCACCTCCTCCTTCCTGCCTTTTCCTTTCATATGCGACTACTGTCAGTGTGATTGTTTACACTGAGTATCTCCAATATGGCGGCGCAGCGAGGGTACCGCCCAAGTCGTGACGTCGGTGAAAACCCTCTATTTTCATTCTGTCAGTTTTTATGGCGTCGATCAGGTTTTTCCATGGAGGCTGTCTCAAATTAATTTTTTTCAAAACGGTGATTAACGGCAAAATAAAGATTACAGTGAGCGAGCGGCGGGAAGAGAAGAACCAGGAGAAAGACTCTACTTCCTGTCACCCGGACAGGTGCATAATGGGACGTAGTTTGTTTGACCCTGTGCAGTCCAGGTGCATTGTGGGCCGCTCACCGTTCCTGCTGGGACTGAATGTTCTGCGTTATGCGAGTTGTGGAGCGGAGAGCTTCAGAGAACACTGCCGTCTGACGGCTTCTCACAGAACCAGGACCAGAACCTGGTTCTATTGGCCCATTTGTCGGTGCATGAAGACCCGAGGCTGCTGGGAAACCGCCTCGGTGCTCGGACCTCCGGCCTGTAGAGCCAGGTTCAAAGGGTACAGCGGAGGTTTAGGTGGGATTTGAGCATTCCCCGGTCCGGGTCACCAAAGACCAGGAAGCAGCGCCGGGGACTCAGGTGCTGGTCCAGGAACTCTTCCTGCAACAATCCACTTCAGGGCCCTGATCAAAGAGCTGCTGGGGATTATGGGTATTAACAAATCCACAACTGGATGAACCAGACTCTCCAGGGGGTCCAGGCTTCCTGGTCCTCCTCCTCTCATCCGTGCTGAATCAGAGACTGAAGCCCTGGAACACCCACGGGCCGTTGAGCAAACCCTGGCAGGGCTCAGCTGTTTGGAGCACAATGCTAACAGCTAGCAGCGGCTAGCAGCAGTTAACAGCGGCTAGCAGAAGCTAGCAGTGGCTAGCAGCGGCTAGCAGCGGCGAACAGAGGCTAGCAGCGGCTGACAGCGGCTAGCAGTGGCTAACAGCGGCTAGCAGCGGCTAGCAGCGGCTAGCAGGGGCTAGCAACGGCGAGCAGCGGCTAACAGCGGCTAGCAGTGGTTAACAGTGGCTAGCAGAGGCTAGCAGTGGCTAGCAGTGGCTAACAGCGACTAGCAGCGGCTAGCAGTGGCTAACAGCAGCTAGCAGAGGCTAGCAGAGGCTAGCAGCGGCGAACAGCGGCTAGCAGAGGCTAGCAGCGGCGAACAGCGGCTGGCAGAGGCTAGTAGCAGCGAGCAGTGGCTAACAGCGTCTAGCAGCGGCGAAGAGCGGCGAGCAGCGGCTAACAGTGGCGAGCAGCGGCTAGCAGCAGCGAGCAGAGGCTAGGGGGTGTTTCCCTCCTGGGGGGCGCAGAGTTCCCAGACCGGCTCCACAGGACGACCCGTCAGTCTGGACCCTTGGGTCGCTCTAGGGTTAGCCCCGCCCTTAGAACTGGGAGCAGGGCTGTGATTGGCTGTGAGCCGCAGACCTTCCAATGAGAGCGGAGCGCCGCAGGGCGACCTGCCTGCTGCCCAGGCTCAAGAGACTCCAGGCAGAAGAGCCCTGCAGGCTGACGGCAGCTGAAGGCCCCCTGCTGAGAGTCTGACATGTTTCATTCTCACACATCAGCTGAGAATTATTTATAAAAACACAGTGAGCTGGAGCTCAGTGGAAGCTCGCTCTTTATTTTGAAATTGGCGGTGACCCACCTGCTGCTGCTGACTTCCTGTCAGTCTGGACGTTCTCAGCTTCACCTCCGCCGTCAGTAGTCAGAGTCGGGCCGGGGGGTGGGGGGGGGGGGGGGGGGGGGGGGGTGAGGGGGTGGGGGGTTAAGTCAGGAGAGTTATGGGGGTTGAGGGTTGAGACAAAACAGCGGGGTCAGGAGGATCTGCTGGGTCAAGCGGGACTGGGAGCTTTGATATGAGGAGCAGGGAGACGACGGCGGACAGAGAGGGGCCGTCTTCTCCTGGTCCCGGTCCTGGTGCTGGTCCTGGTCCCGGTCTCGGTCCCGGTCCTGGTGCTGGTCCATATGCTGGTCCTGGTCCTCCTCCCGGTCCTGGTCCTCATCTTACTGTCGGCTCCCTTTGCTCCACGTTAGGCTATATGTCGGCCTCAAGCTGTGTGTGTGTGCGTGCGTGCGTGCGTGCGTGCGTGCGTGCGTGTGTGTGTGTGTGTGTGTGTGTGTGTGTGTGTACATCCGTGTTTGTTCAGTGCCAGGTGTGCCCCCCCCCCCACCTGTGTCACATGGAGGCTGCTATTTGCTCCACCCGACTCTCCAGCAGCTTCCGACTCTCTCGCTCTTCAATCCTGTCCTCCACTTCCCCTCGTCCTCCCGCGTGGCCGCGCCTGGTGGCTTTCTGAGTGTTTACCAAACAGAGTGACCCCCCCCCCCCCCACGCTCCGGCACATGCACGTCTTTGTTTGTGCTCATCTGAGGAGAAAATGTTCAGCGAGAGAGAGAGAGAGAGAGAGAGAGAGAGAGAGAGAAGCTTCAGGAGCTGCTGGATGGGGGGGGGGGGGGTGGAAGGTGGAGGGGGTGTGGAAGGTGGAGGGGGGTGGAGGGGGGTGGATGCTGGAGGAGGGTGGAGGTTCTCCTGTTTTCTCCCTTCTGAGGTTTGATCACATGACCGTGACGGAAGTGGCGTTCCTCATAAGGAAACACAGCTGGACTCAGGTCTCGCTGGTTCCTGGACAAACGGAACGTTCTGGACAGAGGAAGAACCTGATGTTCTCCTTTCGGCTGCAGAGTTCCGTCTCCGGTGAGTCCGGTCCGGTCCGGTCTGGTCCGGTCCGGTTCTGGTCTGGAGAAACGCCGTGGGCGTGGCCTTCGCTCCGCTCCAGGTCTGGACTGAAGTGTTTCTGAAACGATTTGAGCTTTGAAGTGCTGTTAGCATGTTAGCGTTAGCATCCAGCTCCAGAGCGCTGCTCCATGACTGGACCGCCGAGTCGGAGGGTTCTGACCTGTTCTGACCGGTTCTGACCGGTTCTGACCGGTTCTGACGTGGGAACCTCCAGCTCCACCTCTGTTAGCATGCTAGCATGTTAGCATCTCCAACAGCGACGGGAGCTGCAGAAGAAAAACACCAACCAGTGTGCACGGCGGGGGGTGTGCACGGCGGGGGGTGTGTGCACGGCGGGGGTGTGTGCACGGCGGGTTGGGTGTGCACGGCAGCAGTGTGTGCATGGCAGTGGGGTGTGCACAGCGGGGTGTGCACAGCGGGCTGTGCAAGGCAGCGGGGTGTGCACGGTGGGGTGTGCACAGCGGGGTGTGCACGGCAGAGGTGTGCATGGTGGGGTGTGCACGGCGGGCTGTGCAAGGCAGCGGGGTGTGCACGGTGGGGTGTGCAAGGCAGCGGGGTGTGCACAGCGGGGTGTGCACAGCGGGGTGTGCACGGCAGGGGTGTGCATGGTGGGGTGTGCACGGCAGCGGTGTGTGCACGGCAGGGTGTGCACGGCAGCGGTGTGTGCATGGCAGTGGGGTGTGCACGGCGGGGGGGCTGTGCACGGCGGGCTGTGCACGGCGGGCTGTGCACGGCGGGCGTGCCGCTGGCCGTCAGGTTCTCTCAGGTTCTCTCGGTTCCACGACGGATCCAGTAGGTCAGGAGAATCAAAGCAGGAGTGAAAGGACCTCACGGAGCTGTGAGGGGAAGGTCAAGCGTGAAATCCCCCCCCCCCCCACTGAGACCCCCCAGGGAGGAGCTGGACAGCCAGCGAGGCGTTACTGAGTGTGTGTGTGTGTGTGATTAGAGCATCTTCCTCCTCGGAGCTGTGCTCCTGCTCCAGAAGGTTTTCTTCCGCTGCTGGTTTTCCGCCGCCGCCGCCTCGGCGGCTCACCGCCATCACCGCGGCTCACCGCCGTCACCGCGGCTCACCGCCGTCACGGCGTTTCACCAGATGTGAATCCAGCAGGAACACTGCGCACGTGACACGTGCGCTCTCGACCTGTTCTCCGGACAGGATCCTGCGGGTGGAGGAAACCATCCGTCAGGCGGAGGAAGGAAGGCGGCGAGCGCCGCTTCCCGGTTCTGGGTCTGCAGTTCTGGGTCCCGACCCGGAACTGCCGGAGGTGTCGGGTTACAGGGCCACTCCGTCGTCATGGAAACGGCCTCGTCGCCGTGGAATCAATCTGTTCTCACTGAAACAGAAACCTTCGGCCTGAAAGTAGAAGACTTTTTAAAATACTAAAAACCATTTAATAGCTTCAACAGATTAATTAATTAAATAAACTCAGCTCAAATAAAATAGCAAAAATGAAACGAAGTACTCAACGGAAATAAATCATGAATTTTCACCAGATCAAGTTTTATTTTGAAAATTATTTGAATTGAAATGAATGAAAAGTAAATCAGTTATTTTAAAAGGTGCTAGAGTCTGAGATTCCAGGAACTTCAGCAGACAGGTCACAGAGAAAGTGTGTGTGTGTGTGTGTGTATGTGTGCGTGTGTGTGTGTGTGTGTGTGTGTGTGTGTGTGTGTGTGTGTGTGTGTGTGTGTGAGTGTGTGTGTTCTCGTATTTCTATCCTTGTTGGGGCCAAATGTCCCCACAAGGATAGCAAAACGTGGAACGACGTGCCTTGTGGGACCTTTTTCCGGTCCTAAGTAGGAGAAACAGTGTTTTCTTGACCATGTTGTTGTTACTGAAAAAAGTAAAAGTGCAAAAACATTTCTTTAGGGTTAGGCTTTGTTGTGGTGTGGGTTAGGGTTAGGGTAAGGGTTAGGGTTAGGGGCTAGACATGAATGGGAGTCAATGGACGGTCCCCACGAGGATAGAAATACAAGACCGTGCGTGCGTGCGTGCGTGCGTGCGTGTGTGTGTGTGTGTGTGTGTGTGTGTGTGTGTGTGTGTGTGTGTGTGTATACTATGTATACTATGTGTAGCTATAGTTGTGAGGACCATGTGTTTCTAACCTTACCAGTGCGGACAGTTTTGGAAAGTGAGGACATTTTTACCGGTCCTCACTTTTCAACAGACCGTTTTTGGCCTTTTTGAGGTTCAGACTTGATCTTTGGTTTAGGGTCAGGGTTAGGTCAGGTTTGGGGTTACAGTGAGGGTTAGGTCAGGTTTGGGGTTACAGTGAGGGTTAGGTCAGGTTTGGGGTTACAGGTCAGGGTTAGGCATTAATTTTTGATGGTCAGGGTTCGGGGCTGGAAATGCATTATGTCAATGAGTGTCCTCACAACTATAGCTGTACAAACGTGTGTGTGTGTGTGTGTGTGTGTGTGTGTGTGTGTGTGTGTGTGTGTGTGTGTGTGTGTGTGTGTGTGTGTGTGTGTGTTTTGAGGGCTAAAGAGGATGAATCCTGTCATTAGAGAGTCGAAGTGAAGAAAGCCCAAAGCGGCTGGTGGAGGGGGGCATTGTCCCGGGGTTGGGTGGAGTGGGCGGTGGGGGGTGGGGGGGGGGGGCATGGTGGGGGGGGGGGGGGGGGGCATTGGCCATTTAGTGCCTCAGATAACACGCCCTCGGCAGCCATTGTCCCCCAGTGAAAGGGCCCAATAGAGGGTGGTGTGGTGGTCGTTGGGGGGCGGGGGGTCACAGGGGTGAGGGGGCAATTCTGAACACTGGTCAGTGGGAGAAAGGACTCGGGGGTGGGGGGCGGGGGGGCGGGGGGGGGCGGGGGGCCTGATACAGTTGTTTTCTTCTTTGTTGCCAGATTCTTCAAGTGTTTGCTCTCGTCTCATTTTTGAAACCATCAAACCTGCTGTGAGCCCCCCCGCCACGATGCCCCCAACCCCCCCGCCATGATGCCCCCCAACCCCCCCGCCACGATGCCCCCAACCCCCCCACCATGATGCCCCCCAACCCCCCCGCCACGATGCCCCCAACCCCGCACCATGATGCCCCCCAACCCCCCCTGCCATGATGCCCCCCAACCCCCGCACCATGATGCCCCCCCCAGGCGTGGCCAAGCCTGGGTGTGCAGTGCGGGGGGGGTTCTTGAGGGAGCGGCTGGGGAGAGTTAGTTGGACTCACCTGACAGTGATTATTCCCCCCCCCCCCCCCCACCCACCCAGGGGCCGCTGGGCACGGCCAGCGGCGGAGCTCCCCTCCATCTGGGTTCTCTGTGACCCCTGACCCCTGAGGGCTCCGGCCCGAGCCGTGGCGCTGCGCTGCGGCGGGAACCAGACCAGACCGGCGCCGCTTCAAGTCCCCTCAACACCTCAGGAGAGCAGATTTGCAATGCATCATGGGTACTAAACATAGAAAGTAAACAACATGAATCAGAAGAAGAGAGAAGGAGACGGTCACACGGAGTAGAAGCTGGTCGGAGGTCAGAGGTCAGAGGTCAGCTGGTGAGGAAGAGCAGGAGCTCATTGACAGACGGTCGGTAGTTTAGACATCACGGCTGTTTGTAGCTAGCTGCTAGCGGCTAGCTGCTAGCCCGCTGAAGGGGCGGGACTTCCTCTCTGGGTCTGGACCAATCAGTGAGCAGGGTTCTGCTTTGCTTCCTCTCTGCTCAGTGCTGGTTTCGGGTGACGGCGCCTCCAGGCAGCCACTGCTGGGACTGCAGGACCACGTCGTCTTGGTCTTCCTGCTGTTTCCGTGGAAACGGACACCGTGTTCAGAGTTTTGCTATGGCAACATGAACGCCAACCGCTCACTTCCTGGATTAACTGACTTCACCTGTGACGACTACGACGGCCCCCCCCCCGGTCCTCTGACCCCCCCCCGACCGGGCCGTCAGCCGACTGACAGTTCTGTGATTCATGCTGGTTCCAGAAACAAGAAGAAGAACAAAAGAGGCCGATCTCGCTCTGTTCTGGTTCTGGTCTTGTTCTGTTCTGGTTCTTTGTTGTCAGGGGGAGCAGAGCAGGATCCTCCTCCTCCTCCTCCTCCTCCTCCTCCTCCTCCTCTGGCGGTGGCGGCGGCGGCGGCGGCGGCGGCGGCGACGCCTCACAGGACGTCCAGAGCAGTAAATCAGCAGCGTGACGCAGCTGGAGGACAGAACGGCGTCTGTCAGGAGAACCTTCAGAACAACAAGACAGAGAACACTGAGAACATTGTAGAGAAGGACCAGGAAGGACACACACACACACACACACACACACACACACACACACACACACACAGGCTGTGTTTCATGATTCAGACCAGTTTGCAGATAAATGTCAGATAAAAGTAAAACTTGTCAGTAAACGGATTCATTTAAAAAACGACATCAGATCAACATCGAAGAACAAAATGAAAAAAAAAATCAATGAAAGATGAAAGAAAAAATCAATTCGTCTGAAAAATGAAACCGACGACAGAACGAACCGATAAATAACGACAGGAACCAACAGAAACATAAAGAGTCCTGAAGCCTGGTGGAAGCCTCCTGCTCTGAGCTCGCGTCCGGCTGGACGGGGTTCCGTCTCTCCACCGTCTGGAGGAACCACATGGTTTCCGGTTCTCACACTTTTCAAACATTTCACTTTTTCAGGATTTTAAGGAGATGAAACATCGTCAGCGTCTCTGTTCAGGATTTACTTCGCTTTTTAAACTTTTCTGCATTTTTTTCTAAAAGTTTGGGGAGAATTCCAGCAGGTTTGAGTCACTGCTCCGGTTTCCATGGTGATTTTTCTGTCTGATTGAAAACAGTCGTGTTAAACGTGTGTGTATCCACGCTCAGCGCCGAGCAGACAGTTTCTATCTGCTGACCTCTGATCGGTAATGTCCCGACGTCTCCATGAGACGCTGCTCCAGGAGGGGGCGCTCCGCCGGCAGGAGCCCCGTCCCGCCCAGCGGAACGTCCCGGAGTCCCAGAGTCTCGGTGTCTCGGTGTCTCAGAGTCCCAGAGTCTTGGTGTCTCGGTGTCTCAGAGTCTCGGTGTCTTAGTGTCTCAGAGTCCCAGAGTCTCGGTGTTTCGGTGTCTCAGTGTCTCAGAGTCCCAGAGTCTCGGTGTTTCGGTGTCTCAGTGTCTCAGAGTCCCAGAGTCTCGGTGTTTCGGTGTCTCAGTGTCTCAGAGTCCCAGAGTCTCGGTGTTCAGGTGTCCCAGATGTCCCAGAGTCTCGGTGTCTCGGTGTCCCAGTGTCTCGGTGTAGCACCAGGGCTCCGCTCCACATGCCGATGTTTTGAATTAACTGGTGTCCGTGTTAACTTGTGACCAACAGATGCTGACTGAAGCCTGCAGTGGCTCCAGTGAACGTTGGTTTTCTTTCAGTTTTCCAGTAAATTTGTCAGTTTAGAGCCTTTAGTGAGTCTGACTTTAACGTCTGCTGTTATCAGCAGGTGTTTACACAGAATTCCGCCGTCACTGGTTAACACAGGAACCAGTTGCTCCAGAACACCGGCTGGGCGGTCGCTGCTCAGCTCTTTCAGCGCCTGGCTGCTGCGCGATCTGCCTCCATCTCTCCTCTCAGGGTTTGTTCTCTCGGGGTTTTTATTAAAAAAGTGTTTCTCAGCCACCGTCCAGTTCTTCTTGTTTTTTTTCTGTCTTGCTTCCTGCTTCCTGCTTCCTGTTTCCTGCTTCCTGCTTCCTGTCACGTCATCACATCATCACGTCATGAGGTACGACGGAACGCATGGCGGACCCAGTAATCCCCGTTTAATCCGCTCCGCTGTCGGGCGGCGTTGATATCGGCCCGTTCACACCGCCAAACCACTTCTGCGTTTTTGAGTCCAAATTTAATTGAAAAAACAACGAGGAACGCGCGACAATCCCAGCGGCGCACTCGACGCGTTTTCGTGGCGCGTCGTGGCGTTCTGGCGTCATCGGCGCATTTTTGCGGCCGATGCTGAAGTTGGGATATCTAAACTTTTGATGCGGCGTTTTTGCAGCAAACCAATCAGAGAGCGTCTCCATGGAGACGTAGTCAGGGGGCGGGGAGTGGCCGGAAGCCCCGCCTTCCCCACACAGACGTGCCGCCTGTCCTCGGGGGGCCGGCGTTGTTCCGCGTCGGACCTCAAAATTGATCCGCGTTCAACTTCTGGCGTTTCTGCGTTTTGCGGTCTTCAGGCGGCCGATGAGACCCGGAGCGGACCGCGGATCGCTGCACACCAGCTCCAACAGTCGGCTCCGGCTGAAGCGGATCCACTCGGTGTTGATGTGAACCGTTACGATCCGCTCCGCCTGCAGTCCGATCATCCAGGACCAGGGAGACGTGGCTGCTGGGACGAGTCGGAGCGTCTGAGAGATTCTCCTCATCCAGACACTGGAAGTTTGATTTTTACACCTCAGAACTGAATCAGAGGAAAAACACGTTTTAGATCCCAGTTCACAGATTGGACTGTCCCTAACTGTGTGTGTGTGTGTGTGTCAGTGTGTGTGTGTGTCACGTGTGTGTGTGTCAGTGTGTGTGTGTCAATGTGTGTGTGTGTGTGTGTGTGTGTGTGTGTGTGTGTGTGTGTGTGTGTGTGTGTGTGTGAGTGTGTGTGTGTGTGTGTGTGTCAGTGTGTGTCAGTGTTAGTGTGTGTGTGTGTGTGTGTGTGTGTGTGTGTGTGGGAGGGCTGCAGAACAGGGGATTTTTTGTGTCGGCCGGGACACTTCATCTTCTCCTCTGTGCGCTGCCAGAAAGGTCAAAGGTCAAAAGTCAGGGCGATTGGAGAATTCCTTGCTGCATGCCGACAGATCGGGTTTCAGGAGGAGGGGTGTGTGTGTGTGTGTGTGTGTGTGTGTGTGTGTGTCTCCACACAGCTTCAGTTCTCAGTTGGAGCAATTCGAACTTTCTCTTGATGTTTACAGGTCTGTGAGAGCATACACACACACACACACGCACACACACACACACACACACACACACACACACACACACACACACACACACACACACACACACACACACACACACACACACACACACTGACCCATTCCAGAAACGCTTCTGATCCATTTCTGAAACATGTTTTTTGAAAAGTTAATGAAGCTCACATGGCAGTGACTGTAGCGTTAGCATTAGCATTAGCATTAGCACAGACTAGGTCAGTTATTCACTGATTCCCTGATTACAGTCAGATGAAGTTCCATCAGTCAGAGGAGGAAGATGCTCTAAAATCTGACGTTAGTTGCAGAAGGAAAAGCTAGCAGTCTGATGCTAACGCTAACAGATGCTCACTTCCTGTTAGCTGTAATCTGAGATGCCAGAACTTCCTGTAAGAACCCTATTTGTCCATAAACTGAGAAGTAGAACCCTGACAGAAGAACCCTGCTGCCTCCATCAGTCCTCGCTCGGGCCTGGTTGGTTCCACTGTGGCTCCATCATGTTTCCAGTAGGGTTCTAATGGGGTTCTAATGGGGTTCTAATGGGGTTCCATTAGAGCCAGACCCGGAACCGCCAGGTTCTTCTCACCCCCCCAACCCCCCCAACCCCCCGTCGTTCTCCACACAATGACTCCCTTTCGCTGAGTCTCATCTCCACAGCTCTTACTGGAAGACCAAGAGGACGAGCCTCCACCCTGTGTGTGTGTGTGTGTGTGTGTGTGTGTGTGTGTGTGTGTGTGTGTGTGTGTGTGTGTGTGTGTGTGTGTGATGTAATCGGCCACTTTGTCAGGTCAGTTAACCCCGTATCGTCCCAGCGGCTCCTCATGGCCTTCCAGCAGCTCGAACCTCCACCTCCTCCACCCAGGGAGGGGTTCCACGTTCATCTATCTATCTATCTATCTATCTATCTATCTATCTATCTATTTGCCAGAATTAGCTTGGGGCTAGTTTACATCTGACATCCTAGAGATCAGGCAGTGAGTAAAGCTGTCAGGATTAAATCCGTTGTGCTGTTGGACTGTTGGACTGTTGGACTGTTGGGCTGTTGGACTGTTGGACTGTTGGACTGTTGGACTGTTGGACTGTTGGACTGTTGGACTGTTGGACTGTTGGACTGTTGGGCTGTTGGGCTGTTGGACTGTTGGACTGTTGGACTGTTGGACTGTTGGACTGTTGGACTGTTGGACTGTTGGACTGTTGGGCTGTTGGGCTGTTGGGCTGTTGGGCTGTTGGGCTGTTGGACTGTTGGACTGTTGGACTGTTGGACTGTTGGACTGTTGGACTGTTGGACTGTGACAGTGGTGTGACGGCTGGGCTTCTGATCGGGGGTTTTTAATGTCTGTCTGTAGGGATTCCAGGGGTTTCATGGTGGTTTGGTTTGTCTGTGCAGCAGGATGTTCTGTGGGAGGACATAACGTGTCTGAAATTGGCCAAATTGAATTAAATGGTGTTTTCTACCTTTTTAACGAGCTTTTTAAATGTCAAGTTTGACTCTAATATGATTCAGAGACATTTAAATTCTGACACTTCCTGAACACCGTCTGCACTGATCACATGTCCGGGTCGGGTTCTGGACTGACGTGAGGAAAACATACAGACCGATTTGCTTGTGTTTAGATGTAAACATGTTGTTTGTGTTTGGAGGTAAACATGAGTTCCTCGGCCAGTCAGACGCCTGGACCGCGGCGGGATTCGGTTTCAGGATGTGAATAAAGGAGTGTGTCATCGGCGTACATCTGTATGGAGACAGCTGGACAGACTGAAGGCAGGTCACTGATGTACAGACGAAATAAAACAGGCCCCAGGATGGATCCCTGGGGAACTCCAAAGTTACAGTTGAGATATGCAGGCTGAGATTCGCCAGTGCAGACACTTTGTAAATAAGAGTTCAACCAATCAACTGCTTCCACAGCGGAATTAACGGAAGGCGGCTCTGATAGGAGAACCTGGTCCGGCTCTGATCCCGCCCCGCGTCCCCCTCTGTGGACGACTCAGCGTCCCTGCAGGACTCAGTGGTGTGAAACAGGGTGAAACAGGGGCCCACAGTGGGGTCGGGGGGATTGGGGGGGGGGGGGGGGGGGGTCGAGTGGACTCCTCACCTCTCCGACACCTGGGATCACTTTATTAACCCTCGGCTGTCTTGACCCCTGAGAGCCGCGGAGCTGCGGGCCCGGGGGGGGGGGGGGGGGGGGGGGCGGACATCAGTGCTCGGCCTTTGAAGGGGGGGATGACTTTACCAGTACTGTGACCCCCCCCTTGACCCTGACACCCCCCGACCCCAGAACCCTCAGACTCCACCCCCTGCTTCTCCACACAGCTGCCGGCTGCCATTGGCCGGCCGGGGGCCCACTGGGGGAAGGGGGGGGGGGGGGGGGGGGGGGGTACCGGGGGGGTGGGGGGGGCGCTGCAGAAAGGTCAACTGTTGGTCAGGGGTTTTTATTGGGAGAGCAGGGAGGGGGCGGAGAACACGTTATAGACCACCGTCTGAGATTTTAACAGCGGGGGTGGGGGGGGGGGGGGGGGGTGTCCACCCCTGCACACATTTAGCAGCCACAGGACGAACAGTGTGTGTGTGTGTGTGTGTGTGTTCTACGTTCTACAGTGTTACTCAGGAGCTGCAGGACTGAACCTGAGGATCCAGCTCTGCTTCATGATCCTACGTCTGAACTCCGTCACGTGACGGAGGTGACGGGGGACAGTGGGGGGTGGAGGCGGGACGGATCCCTGTTTTTCCTCCATGTCTTCCTGAAGGCAGGCCGGAGCATGGGTGGAGCAGGGAGAGGGTGGAGGCCCTGATGAGAGACAGAGAGACAGACAGACAGACAGACAGACAGACAGACAGATAGACAGGTAGATAGATAGATAGATAGATAGATGAATAGACGGATAGACATATAGATAGATAGAGAGATAGATAGATGGACAGATGGACATTGTCTCATGACCTCTGAGTGACCTACACCTATTTCCAGACGAGGCCACGTCACAGAGTGTCCTGTCGACCTCCAGGCTGGACGCCTGGCCCCAGCTGGACCTGCTCGTCGCCGTCTCCAGTTGGTGCTCTCATTGCTCGCGCTGCGACTCCGCCCACCCACTGCGACTCCGCCCACTCGCTGCGACTCCGCCCACCCGCTGTTGTGCTGTAAGCTGAGGCTTCAACCCCGGAAACTCCACCTCACCAAGCAGAAGGGGACGCCCGGCATCGACACCACCAGGGTGCAGCACCCAGAGGACACTGAAGAAACTCCAAATCGCTGCAGGATGCCTCGTCTGCAAAACAATCGCACGAGTCCGCCTCTGAGAAATGGAACCGTCTGCGTGAGACGATTCAGAAAACAGCCTTTGCAACATTTGGAAGGAAGACCTCCAAGAGCTGAGATGGTCCGGCGAGACGACTCCAGTCATCAAAGAGAGCTGCCCAGCTGAATACGAGTCAGAGTCACCTCCCGAGAAATCCCTCCAATACTCCGATCAGCCAGGAGCAAAGTCCAGCAAGAAGAAGTGCCGGAGAGTCCTGCAAACAGCTTGGTGAAAACACCCAGAATGCAGCAGCTACAGGCAGCATCAGAGGGACGTACGAAGGGATAAAGAAGGCTCTCGGACCGACACCAAGCCAAACAGCGCCCCTCAAATCGGCAAGCGGCGAAGAGATTAGTGACAAAGCCCCACAGATGGAGAGAAGGGCGGAGCACCTCCCAGAACTGAACTCCAGAGAAGCCGCTACCGGTCCTGGAGGAACTGGACGCCCAAAGTGTTCGCCCAAGTCGAGCTGGTCGCCCACCACAGCTAGCAGAGCGAGTACCCAGAGTTCCAGTGGCTTTCGAGCAGAGCGCTCCACTGGACATGAGCTTCTCCCTGCGTCAGCTGCAGGAGAAGTGAGAGAGCAACAGAAGCGCCTGTTCGTTGCCTTCACTGACCTAACAAGCGTCAGATTTGGTCAGCAGGGGGCGCTTCAGTCTCCGGGTGAAAACTGGAGACCGCACAGCATGACCAGGTCGTTCCACGACGGCATGAAGGCGACGGAGCAGAACGAAGGCAGCATGTTCGAACCCTTCCACATCAGGAGCGGGTGAAACCAGGATGCGTTCTGGCGCCGCCCTCTTCAGGATCTTCTTCTCCCGACTCCTGAAGCAGCCACAGCAGGCCTGTACCTGCTCACCAGACCAACCTCTCCAGGCTGGGAGCAAAGACCAAGGTTCAGGAGGTCACGATCAGGGACCTGCTGCTTGCCGATGAGGCTGCGGTCTCCTCACACCCAGAGCCAGAGCTCCAGGAACTCGTGAACAATATTCTCAAGCCTGCAAAGACCCCGGGCTCACCATCAGCCTGAAGAAGACCGGTGTGTTGGTCCAGGGTCTGGAAACGCCACCTGTCGCCACCCACAGCTGTGAACGAGGCGCTGTGCAGCAGTCCACCTGCCCTGGGTCCACAACCAGCGACAACCTGTCCCTCCACGTGGAAGTCAAGCAGCACATCAGGAAGGCTGCAGCTACTCTTGTTCGGCTCGCTACACGTGTCTGGGAAAGCCCCAAGCTGACAACCAGACCAAGACGGCGGCGTACAGCGCCTCCATCATC
>NC_043755.1:34409169-34443422 GCF_902148845.1 Salarias fasciatus | reverse complement strand
TCTCCAGGTTCCTTTGAGTTTGTTTCTATCCCTTCTTCTTTTGTTTGGAAATATGGATTATCCATGAATTGAAATAAAATTCCTTGGTTCACTCTCAGCGTTCCAGTCTTTCTCCTCACGGTTTAAATCACCCGATGCTAGAGCTAACATGCTAACATGCTAACAGGCTAACAGGCTAACAGGCTAACAGAGGCATCAAACTTTAACTCTGGGAGGGGGGAGGAGGAACAGAACATCACTCTGTCAACAGGACTTCATTGACTGATTTACTTGTAATGCACAGGTTTTCTTTTGTTATGCTACATGCTACATGCTACATGCTACATGCTAAAGAGCTTCAAGGCTCACACACCAGAGGTGGATCATGAGCCAGACTGAGACCAGATCAAAAGCCCTGATGTGAAACAGAAACACAAAGGTGCTTAAATTGCCCAGTATGACGCAGCCGGGGCCCCACCCTGGATCCAAGACCCCACCCTGGATCCAAGACCCCACCCTGGAGCCGGGACCCCACCCTGGAGCCAGGACCCCACCCTGGAGCCAGGACCCCACCCTGGAGCCGGGGCCCCACCCTGGATCCAAGACCCCACCCTGGATCCAAGACCCCACCCTGGAGCCGGGACCCCACCCTGGATCCAAGACCCCACCCTGGAGCCGGGACCCCACCCTGGATCCAAGACCCCACCCTGGAGCCGGGACCCCACCCTGGAGCCGGGACCCCACCCTGGAGCCGGGACCCCACCCTGGATCCAAGACCCCACCCTGGAGCCGGGACCCCACCCTGGATCCAAGACCCCACCCTGGATCCAAGACCCCACCCTGGAGCCGGGACCCCACCCTGGATCCAAGACCCCACCCTGGATCCAAGACCCCACCCTGGATCCAAGACCCCACCCTGGAGCCGGGACCCCACCCTGGATCCAAGACCCCACCCTGGAGCCAGGACCCCACTCTGGAGCCGGGACCCCACTCTGGAGCCGGGACCCCACCCTGGAGCCGGGATTCACCCAACTAGTCCACATGGGTTTTGTGGACATGGAGATGGCGTTCAACCGCGTCCCTCATGGTGTCTGGTGGGGGGTTTGGGAGTGCGGAGTCCGGGGCCCCTTGTTCAGGGCCATCTGGTCTCTGTAGGACTGCAGCAGGAGTCTGGTCCACATTGAAGGCAGTAAGTCAGACCTGGTCCTGGTGCATGTTGGACTCGAGCTGGGCTGAACTTTGGACCGGTTCTGTTCAGAATTTCTAGGTGCAGCCAGGAGCCGGAGGGGGTCTGGTTCAGGGATCAGGGGCCAGAGGGGGTCCGGTTCAGGGACCAGGAGCTGGAGGGGGTTCCGGTTCAGGGACCAGGAGCAGGAGGGGGTCCAGTTCGGGGACCACAGGATTTCATCTCTGCTCTTTGCAGATGATGTTGTCCTGTAGGTTTCATGGAACCTGGACCATCATGCACTGGGGTCAGGAGTTTTATACAAGTGGCTGAAATGAGCGTCCTCCATAAGGGGCTGGACGCTGCCTTACAGACGGGGGAGGAGCTACGTCACCGGGGGGAGGAGCTACATCACAGGGGGGAGGAGCTACATCACCAGGGGGAGGAGCTGGAGGACAAGTCCAGGGACAGGAAGTCTGGGGACAGGAAGTCTGGGCATCCCTGCTACTGCTGTCCCTGCGAACCGGTCCCAGATAAGCTTTAGAAGATGGATGGATGGACACACCAGTCATGCTACATGCTACATGCTACATGCTACTTGCTACATGCTACATGCTACATGCTACTTGCTACATGCTACATGCTACTTGCTACATGCTACATGCTACATGCTACTTGCTACATGCTACATGCTACTTGCTACATGCTACATGCTACTTGCTACATGCTACATGCTACATGCTAAAGCTGATTGAAGTGGGACTGACTGACGAGCAGCTCGCTCCTCAGTCTCCACTTCACAGCTCAGTGTGTCGAGAGACGCTGCACACTGCGAGAACCTGAGGACTCAGGGACGACCTTCGACCTTCAACCCAACATCAGGACCAGAACCAGGACCAGAACCAGGACCAGAACCAGGACCAGAACCAGGACCAGCACCAGGACCTGACGTTGACTGCTTAAAGGAGAGTCTTTGACCTTTATTGTCTTCAATGAGGAGAAACGGTATTTGGACACCTCCATTCCCTCATGGAGTGTGTGTGTGTGTGTGTGTGTGTGTGTGTGTGTGTGTGTGTGTGTGTGTGTGTGTGTGTGTGTGTGTGTGTTGCAGGTCTGCTCGGTTCCTCACAGAGAGCAAACAAAACCTTTGAGCTGCTGAGAGAAAGAGCGCTGTGACCTTTGACCTGTGGCTGCAGCCTGAGTCACCAGGTGAACACGTGTCTGAGTCGCTCCTCACACGCTGCAGAGGAGTAATCTGAGTACTCTCTAAGAACTCAGATTACTTCCACACACACAGCCGGGTCTCCACTTCAGGAGCTGATTTATTTACAAGATTTTCACACACACACACTGACACACACACACACACACACACACACTGACACAAACACACACACACACACACACACACACACACACACAGATTCAGATGTATCCAGATGTGTTCACACACTGACACACGCTCATAACCTTGCACCCTTTACACCCGACTCCCCCGATCCCTCAGCCTCCACCCGTCACCAGAACCACCCACCCTGTGTGTGTGTGTGTGTGTGTGTGTGTGTGTGTGTGTGTGTGAGAGAGAGAGAGAGGAGTAGCTGACTGACTTATGCCTTCATTTCAGAGCTGTCACTCCCGGCCAAACACCCTGACCCCTCAACCTCCATTTTGGAGGAGAACCCCCCCCCACCCCGACCCCCCCGACCCCAACCGTATGAATATAAAAAACACATGTGGCCCAAAGGGGCGTGTGAGTGTGTGTGTGTGTGTGTGTGTGTGTGTGTGTGTGTGTGTGTGTGCAGGTAAATCACGCTGAGTGGCAGCGGCTGAATGACTTCAGCTCCAACCGTAAAATGAAAAAATGAAAACTGGCCTTCCAGACAGGAATCGGCGCCGGAGAAAACCGCGTACGGCCGCGGTGCACACGGTCCGAAGGGAGCCACCTGCATGGGAATCGAACCGTTGACCCAGCTGGTGAAGAGGTGAAAACACTGCGTTTCCCTCTGGCGAATCCTGGGGAGGGACGGGCGCGGCGCGGTGGAGCAGTGGTTCGCTCTGCTGGACAGAGGGACGGGCGCGGCGCGGTGGGGCAGTGGTTCGCTCTGCTGGACAGAGGGACGGGCGCGGCGCAGTGGAGCAGTGGTTCGCTCTGCTGGACAGAGGGACGGGCGCGGCGCGGTGGGGCAGTGGTTCGCTCTGCTGGACAGAGGGACGGGCGTGGCGCGGTGGGGCAGTGGTTCGCTCTGCTGGACAGAGGGACGGGCGCGGCGCGGTGGGACAGTGGTTCGCTCTGCTGGGCAGAGGGACGGGCGCGGCGCGGTGGGGCAGTGGTTCGCTCTGCTGGACAGAGGGACGGGCGCGGCGCGGTGGGGCAGTGGTTCGCTCTGCTGGACAGAGGGACGGGCGCGGCGCGGTGGGGCAGTGGTTCGCTCTGCTGGGCAGAGGGACGGGCGCGGCGCGGTGGGGCAGTGGTTCGCTCAGGATGGAGCCGTTTCATGGATTCTCGCGCTGATCCACTGTGAATGTTCCTGTTTTTAATCAGACTGCCGTAGTGCCCTTGGCCTTCCGGGCCCCCAGGGGGCGCCGTGTCTGTCTGGAGCTGCTGTGGAGCTCCCTCCGCTCGGTCTGGTGCGACGTTCGATTCCCTGGACGGAGCAGCGGAGAAGCATGTCGGAGGGAATCGAACACGAGGACGACCGGAAGGTCGAACTCGTCGGGAATCGTCCCGGAGACGCCTCGGGATGGCGGCGATTTCACCGTCGCCGTGGAAACGAGGAAACGAGCGAAGACGAGCGGGTTTCCGGTGGAGGGGCACCGGTTCGATCCCAGCCAGAGGTGGAGACGACAGACGCAGTGAGGCAGTGGATTCATCAGGCCGGGCGCTCTGCCCCCCCCCCCACCACACACACACACACACACACACACACACACACACACACACACACACACACACACACACCCATCTGTTATGACACACTTTCAATTCGGCCAAGCGGGCGGAGAGGACTCGTGCAATTGACCTGGGGGGGGGTTTGAATAAAACACAGCGCTTCGGTCTGGAACGGCGGTGGGGTGGGACAGCGGGGGGAGGGGGGACGAGGGGGGCGGGGCCAGACGTCCGTCTCCCAGGGATACGGCGGATCGATGGCCGCCGTGTCGGACGGAATGGAGGTCAAACCGTCTCTCCCACTTAGAGGCTCTCCCCTGGAATGAAGTGAAGGCTGGGCAGGGGTGGGGGGACGGGGGACGGGGGGACGGGGGGGGGACGAGGGGACGGGGGGCTGTAACCATGACCCCTCTTCTCTCCTGGCACAGTGGCAAGCCTTCCATGATTTGCATGTTCGATCCTGCTGAAGGTTCATCAACAGTTACTGCATCGTCTCTTTCTGTCCTTGAAACGGTGGAGCAGTGGAGAGAGCTGCTGGGGTCAGACAGACGTCTGGAGGCGACGCGGTGGAGCAGTGGAGAGAGCTGCTGGGGTCAGACAGACGTCTGGAGGCGACGCGGTGGAGCAGTGGAGAGAGCTGCTGGGGTCAGACAGACGTCTGGAGGCGACGCGGTGGAGCAGTGGTTTGCACGGTTTGCGTGACGGTCGGGATCAGATTGGCTTGTGAGGGTTTGGGTTGATTCTCTGTCCATAATCAGTGGCAGTGGTTGGCACTGCTCTCTCACAAGAAATGAATCCATGTTCGATTCCAGGCTGAGGTAAACAGGGTCCCCGTTCGCTGATCCTGGATGTGGATTCACACTGCTGGGAGGCAACCCCGGTTCGATCCCCCGTTGATCCGGGAAGTTCAACACACTCCGCGGCCGGTAGAACACCGAGCGTGTGGCGCCGCAGAGCAGACGGATGTCCGGCGCCGGCGGCTCACCAGAACGAACCCTGGGTTCGATTCCTGAGTTTGCGCTTGTCTCTTCTGGTTTGACTGATGTGAGAACGGTGAGGACCTCCTCAGCTCGGTGTGTGGGCTCGACCCCGGGCCCAGGGCGGCGGCGTCCAGAGGCAACACGGTCCCCCTCAGACCCCCGTGCCCCCCCAGCCCCCAGCCCCCCCCGTGCACCTGGTCCCCCCCAGCCCGGCGCCCCCCCCCAGTCCTGGCCCCCCCACATCCTCAGATCCCCTGAAATGAGGCAGGAAGTGGATCCGTCTCTCTGGACTCACGTCTCATCAGGCCGAAGCGCTGATCAGACCAGATGCTGAATGGAGGGAAACCCACATCATCCAGGAGCCGACGGAGAATGCCCCCCCCGCGCCCCCCCCCCCCCCCCCCCCCCCCCAGTGTGTGGAGGCAGCATCAATATTGATGTGGGAGAACGTTCCTCCAAAGCCTCGGCGGTCGCAGCTTTAATATTGATGCTGTTGTGCAGCAGCCGGTAATGGCTTCTGTGTCGGGGGTGTTGAGGGGAGGTCCGGGGGGTCGGCGGGTTCGGACGGGAGGTCGGGGGTGTTGAGGGGAGGTCCGGGGGGTCGGCGGGTTCGGACGGGAGGTCGGGGGGGGTCGGAGGGGGGGACGGGGGGTCGGCGCTGCTGAATATGGTCGGAGCGGCGTTGACGGAGAACCGTGTCAATCACCAGTCCAGAGAGAACAGAGAAAACATTGAAATGTGGAAATATCTCAAAACTCAGCTGGAGAGTCTGGAACTCTGAGGGAACCCCCCCAAGTTCCACAGGACTGAGGGACTAACCCCCCCCACCCCCATGTTCCAGAGGACCGGGGAACTAACCCCCCACGTCCCAGTCCGCCGTTCTGCTGCAGGAGGTGAAGCTTCGCCGAGCTGCTCAGGGAAGAGAACCGGTCCTGTGAGACGTTCTCAGTGGAACCGTCCTCTGTCGGGACAGCGGTCTCAGCAGGGATCCACAGACGTCCCTGTCTCCAGACTTCCTGTCCCAGGACTCCTCCTCCAGCTCTTCCTGCTGGATCCTGAGGCGTTCCTGAACTGGACCCCTCTGGCCCCTGGTCCCTGAACCAGACCCCCTCCAGCTCCTGGCTGCACCTAGAAATTCTGAACAGAACCGGTCCAAAGTTCAGCCCTGCTGGAGTCCAACATGCACCAGGACCAGGTCTGACTTACTGCCTTCAATGTGGACCAGAGTCCTGCTGTGGTCCTACAGAGACCAGACGGCCCTGAACAAGGGGCCCCGGACTCTGCACTCCCAAACCCCCCACCAGACACCATGAGGGACGGGATTAAACGCCTTCTCCAAGTCCACTGAGCACATGTGGACTGGTTTAACTCCCATAAACCCTCGAGCCCCTATGGAGGGTCTAGAGCTGGTCCAGGGTTCCAGGACCAGGAAAGAAACCACATTGTTCCTCCTGGAACCGAGGCTCACTATCAGTGGAATCCTCCTCTCCAGGACCTGGATCAGACTTTCCCAGGGAGGCTGACGAGTCTGACCCCCTACAGCTGGACCACATCCTCCAGTCCCCCTTTTTAAAAAGGGGAACCACCACCCCGGTCTGGCAGTCCAGAGGTTCTGTCCCCGACCACCGCATGGAGCTGCAGAGACAAGTCAAGACAGTCCCGCTCATCCAGAGACTGAAAGGACTCGGGTCGGGTCGGGTCGGGTCGGGTCGGGTCGGTTTTCTGATAAAACCCGACGGGACCAGAGCCGACCCTGAGTGATCCTGTCTGGCGTCGCTCAGCATCCCGTCTTTACGGCTCCAGAGAGAGAAACAGAAAATGTGGAGATAAGAATCTAATGTTGGGCCATAAAGGGTCCCGGCAGGACTGCAGCCCCCCAGGACGGTTTTATTCATTTCCCACAGCGGCTCTTCATCTGAAACAGTCCAGGGAGTCCAGAACCCGGTTTGATCTGGATCAGGGTCAGCTCTCTGATCACTGCGCATTTTGATTTATGGATCTCCTTTAAATATCCTTTAGGTGACTTAAATCCAGGGAATACTGTAATCAGATTACTGTTTCCTGGACTTTCTGGACGTAAGGTGTGACTTCAGGAGTCTGACTGTGTTCTGGATCACAGCTCAGCTGATTCTTCATGTTTGGCTCAACCTGGAACCTAAAGGTGATTTATGAGTTCAAATGTTTGGTAGTAAAATTCCTGAAGCCGCAGAACAGAAACGGTCACTTCCTGTCCGTCCTGCTTCGGACGCCGCAGCTCTGAGGGGACATGCAGACGGTCTGCAGCAGGTCCCAGAGGGACGCCAGAGGATCGGTTCTGTCCCGTTCTGTCCCCTGTGCAGCGTGGAGTCAGGATTCCGCCGCCGCCGCCGCCACCGCCACCGCCGCCGCCGCCGCCGGACAGCTGGACTGAGCTGAACGACGCAGAGCGTCAAAGCTTCAAAACACCAAATATTGACTCAGAGGAAACCTTGAAAAATCCATTAAATGTGGCGTTAGCGGCGGACGTTTCGTCTAAACGCCATCAATCATTGACTGGGGAGCGAGGGGAGCGAGGAGAGCAAGGAGACCCCGGCTCCGGACTGGAACTGCTGCCTGAGCTCAGAAAGCGCCGCCTCGCTCGCCGCCCGGCTGACACCGGATGACCTGATTGGGCCCACGTGCTCTGCCGCCATGTGACCGCCGTGCACAAGAGCAGCTTCATCTGGAGGAAGATCCCGTCATCCGTAATGATATCATGGCTCCCCGGCCGCCGCCGCCGCCGCCGCCGCTCCGCCTGCGCAAACATTAGATTATGCTGGGGTTGTTTTCTGGGTCAGTAAGTTAAATATTTCAGAGGGTTTATTTTTAGCGCCGTGCGTTTCTACTGTGTGCGTGCGTGTGTGCGCGCGTGCGTGTGTGTGTGTGTGTGTGTGTGTGTGTGTGTGTGTGTGTGTGTGTGTGTGTGTGTGTGTGTGTCCTCAGGCTGTGTTTGACCCACTCTTCCTCGCCTCGCGGCCTCAGGCCTTCATCAATCGATCGCTCCGTCGCTCCGTACAGGATTGAATCAACACATTCCGGTTTGCCGGTTCGTTCACACGTTAAACAGTGCGGCGCCGCTCGGCCAGAACATTATGACCACTGACGGGTGAGGCGGTCCGTGTCGCTCTGCCGCCACGTGGCGTTTTCCTGACAGGAAGTGAAGGCGTTGACCGGAGAGGGCAGAGGATCAGAGGCAGGTGGATTCTGGTCCCGTTTCCTGTTTTGAGGTTTGTTCCAGGAAAGGTTCACATTCAGCACCGTTCTGGAAACCAGAGAAGTTTTCCGTTGCCGTGGAAACAGGCTCAGGACCGCTGGGTCAGAACTGATGACAGGACTTCAATAAATCTTCCAGAACATCTTGAAACAGCGGCTCTGGGGGAGTTTTCCCGGTCTGACCCTGAGGTCCAGTCGAGCATGGGAGCAACCAGAACCTCCAGCTGCTCCTGAAACGAGCTGGCAGAACACGCAGAGATCTGGCTGAGGCGGGACCATGAAGCTCATTCAGTCTCATCCGGTCTCATCTGTGTGGACTTGGTTGACACACCAGAGTGCTGTGATGGAGTTTGAGCCTCTGTTGGAGTGTGATGTTCTCCAGACGGAAACAGAATCTAGTGAAGGATTCTTTCAGGACGACCTCGGAACTCCGAGACGATCCACCAGAGCAGCTGTGGGACGAGCTGGACGACCGGATTGAATCATGGAGGATCGACCTCAAAAAGTGGTGGGCCAGGCCACCGGCAGCACCGGGTGGGTCTGCAGCAAAATGTTAACGCTGCTCGCTAACGCCGCTCCGGCTGGCCGCTAACTCTGCTCTGTAGACACAGTCTCAACACAGCCTCAACACAACCTCAATGCAGCCTCAATACAGCCTCAATGCAACCTCAACATAGCCTCAATACAACCTCAACACAGCCTCAATGTAACCTCAACGCAACCTTAATGCAACCTCAACATAGCATCAATGCAACCTCAACACAGCCTCAATGCAACCTCAATGTAACCTCAACGCAACCTCAATGTAACCTCAACGCAACCTTAATGCAACCTCAACATAGCATCAATGCAACCTCAACACAGCCTCAATGCAACCTCAATGTAACCTCAACGCAACCTCAATGTAACCTCAACGCAACCTTAATGCAACCTCAACATAGCATCAATGCAACCTCAACACAGCCTCAATGCAACCTCAATGTAACCTCAACGCAACCTCAATGTAACCTCAACGCAACCTCAATGCAACCTCAACATAGCATCAATGCAACATCAACAGCCTCAATGCGGCCTCAATGTAACCTCAGCGCATCCTCAATGCAACCTCAACATAGTATCAATGCAACCTCAACACAGCCTCAATGTAACCTCAACGCAACCTTAATGCAACCTCAACATAGCATCAATGCAACCTCAACACAGCCTCAATGCAACCTCAATGTAACCTCAACGCAACCTCAATGTAACCTCAACACAACCTCAATGCAACCTCAACATAGCATCAATGCAACATCAACAGCCTCAATGCAGCCTCAATGTAACCTCAGCGCATCCTCAATGCAACCTCAACATAGTATCAATGCAACCTCAACACAGCTTCAATGCAGCCTCAACGCAACCTCAATGCAGTCTCAATGCAGCCTCAATGCAGCCTCAGTGGATTTTGGGGGAAAGTGTTAGTTTTCAGTGGTTGTGCTGACTGACAGACATAAACAGACATAGTCTTCAGAATTTTTCTGGGTAAACATGAAACTTTTCTGTCGCAAAAACCCAAATCGTTGCGTTTTCTCTTGGCGGTGTGAAGGAGTCCTCCCAGAGGAAAAGAAAATTTACAGGAGATCTCCAAGACAGATCTGAGATCTGTGTGAGAGGAGACTGAGAACGAGGCCTGTTGCTCCTGCAGCTCTGATTTTCCTCTCTTCTGGTTCTCAGATGTTCTCGTCTGTTTTAAGAACCTGGAGAGTTTTTCTGAAGGAGCTGAGCTACATGGACCTCATTCGTCCAGGACTGTGTGTCACACACTGCTACATGGAGCTCCAGCAGAGCTCGCTCTCCTCTCCAGAATATTCAGCCTCACTTCTTCCTCCTGGTGGATTTCAGGAGAAACATTTTGAAAAGAGGCTGAGAGGAGAACCTCCGCTTTGCCTCTGGAGCCACAGAAGATCTGTGAGCAGTGAGACGTTCCTCTGGGTTCGTCGGAAGGGTTCCTGAGCAGTCCGACGCCGTGACGGCGGTTCTAGCGTGGAACCAGTGCAGCCGGCGGACGAGGGCTCACATTAGATCACTTGTTCCCGGCATCGAGCTGCCAGCGTGCCGGGCGGCCGGGGTAATTGCCGCCGAGCCGAGCGGCCATTGGACTGGAAACAGCAGACGAGTTTTCCAGCGATTAGGAGGACGGCAGCGATCGGAAAGCGCCCGGGGCCGGAGCTCCCGTGACACTGCCTGACCTCACCGCACGCCAGGAATCAATGCCGGGCTCTGTTGTTGACCTCGGCTGTTCCCCGCCGCACCTCCGCCCGCCCCGCTACGCCTCCACCCAACTTGACTTCACATGCGTCTCTTCTTGCTTCCATGGACGTGGAGAAACCAGCGGTTCACCTTTAATCTGCTGCGCTGCTGAAAGGTTCAAATCCCTCGTCTGTTCTGAGCAGAAGTCATGTTGAAACGCTCCGGATGGTTTCCTCTCGGCACAGCTCACACTTTCCTCCATCTCTTGGTTTCTGAGCAAAGTTTGACCATAGCAGCAAAAAAACAAACAAACAAACAAACAAACAAACTGCATTATTATTATATAAGGAAGATCAGATTCCACAGACCTCCACCCTGCCTCCACCCTGCCTCCACCCTGCCTCCACAGTCCCCCACCGTGTCTCCAGAGTCCTCCACCTCTGTCTCATTCTGGAACTCTTCCAGTCTCTCTGGATCTGTTGATCAGCTGTTAGGTGTGACTTCAGTGTCACCTACCAACCAACCAACCAACCAACTGACCAAGCGACCAAGTAACCACCCGACCAACCAACCGACCAACTAACCACCCAGCCAACCCACCAACCAACCGACCAACTAACCACCCAACCAACCAAGCGACCAAGCAACCAGCCAACCGACTGACCAACCGATTGACCTACCGACCGACCGACCGACCAACCAGCCAACCAACCAACCAACCAACCAATCAACTAACCAACCAACCAACCAACTGACCAGCCAACTGATCAACCAACCAACCAACCAACCAACTGACCAGCCAACTGATCAACCAACCAACCAACCAACCAACCAACCAACCGATGAACTAACTAACCAACCAACCAACCGACCAACCAACCAACCAACCAACCAACCAACCAACCAACCAACTGACCAACCAACCGACCAACCAACCAACCAACCAACCAATCAACCAAGGAACTGACCCACACTTGAACTCACTGACCAACCGACCGACCGACCGACCAACCGACCGGCTCACATATGAACCCACCAACCAATCAGCCACCCCTGAAGCCATTAGCATGACCTCTGGTATTTGTGTGATGTGGAGCTGGGACTGGATCCTCAGTGGATCCTGGTCTGAGGCGATTCCTTCAGCTCAGATCCAGTCAGGTGCTTCTTTTATTGAAACATGTTCTGAGTCACGGCGGCTCTGAGGAAACGAGGCTAACCCTGCTGTGACTGTCACCATAACCCGACCTCTTCTCCCCTGTAGAAATACCTCGGTAGAACTGGGACCTGCGGTGTGAGACGTGGAGCCGCTGGTCTGGACTGTCGGGACTCAAACACGCTGCCTGACAGTGGAATCCTGTTAAACCTGACCTGCAGACCATGGCCTCCATCTGACCCCCGGGATGAAACCTCATCCCAGGTCACGACACCGACCTCCACCCCCTGAAGTGACCGCCTGTCAGCCGGCACCGCCTCCACCTCAGGGAGGGAGCACCAGCTGGAGCTATTTCTGTGTGGAGGTGGGGGTGGGGGTGGGGGTGGGGGGGGTTTAGCACTGCCAACACGGCGACGCTCCAGTGGAAAATCCTCCAGTGAGAGGTGAACGTGTGATTCCCTCGACTCGCTCTGATCCTCTTCACACTGCTGGACGACGCTTTAACAGTGAACACCGACAATGGTTCCACCGCTTTACTCCACCTGCAGGGTTCACCGCCCGGTCACTGCCGCCGCCCGCTCACTGCCGCCGCCCGCTCACCACAAGAAATGGGGAAAAATAATAGAACAGCTTAAAAAAACCTGAAATGTCTCCAATTTCTAACATAAGAAAATGAAATATGGCAGATAAAAGCAAAGAAAACTATTTAAAAAGAGGTAAAATGGCTAAAATTTCAAAACTGTCAGCAAAAAAGCTCAGAAACAGGAAGAAAAATCAGGAGCAATACTGAAATCAAGAAATGAGGAACAATGCTGGTTCAGTGTAATAAAATGTTCTGAATCGGCGTTAAACTTCATAAATGCATCATCAGATCGAGTTTCTGTGTGAAGCCTCCTGAGCTGCTTCTCCTCGTTTTAAAGGTTAAACGTTCTTTATGGCTCCAGAACAGCTGGACCCGAGCGAACGTCACAGAAATGGTTCTTTTGTTCAGAAAGGCTGCAGAACCTGGACCTGGTCTAGTGAGAAATGGTGGCATCAACAGGGTGTTTTGGCCCACAGAACCGCCGCTCACTGGATAAGTTCTCTGTTCCGGATCGTTCTCTGTAAACCCCACAGATGGTTGAGTGAAAATCCCAGCAGATCAGCAGTTTCTGGGACACTCAGACGGAGAACCCTGCCCCGTTCAGAGTCCCTGAACTCACCGTTCTCCCGTGGTGATGCTCGGTTTGAGCCGCAGCAGGTCGTCTCCACCAGGTCTGCTGCCTGAATGCCCTGAGCTGCTGCCGTGTGATTGGCTGATTTGAAATTTGCGTCACCGAGCAGTTGGACAGGTGTGCCTAATATTTGATATGGACTTCACAAAAGCGTTGGACAGACCAGATGCATTGCTTTCAGTGTTATAGCAGCACTGCTAACTTTCAACACCAGTAATAAAGTGGCCGCTGAGTGGAGATGCCAGTTATTATGGGAATAACTTCAGTTTGTTCTTTGTATTGAGTGAAATGTTCAGTTTAATTTTTTCCAGCAACTTCTATGACTGTTATGCTAACTGTTAGCATGTCAATGCTTTTTTCCACAGACGCTAGCATTAAGCTAGTGGGACTTTTTTCCATAATGTATGTTTATTGACTGTGTTTAAAGGAATCGAATCCGAACGGAACACCTGATTCAGAGAGAACAGAGAGAACAGTAGAGGCCGGAACAGGCAGGACTGAAAGACAGACCAGAGGTTCTGATGGAACCGACCCAAAACAGCAGATCAGCAGAACCCGGGGTGGATCACAGTAGACCAGCTCTGGGTCTCACGTGGATCCTGCAGGACCCTTGATGGACACCTGGAGACGAAGCGCGGGACAGACGTGTCCAGACGCGTCTTGCTGTGGAAGTGGGACACGCTGTCACTGCTAAGCGGGGTCTCCCGGCCACCCCTGCAGGGGCGGCAGCGCTGTGACCTTTTCATGCGACGTGTGTGGCCGACAAGGCTGTGGACGCTGACACACACACACACACACACACACACACACACACACACACACACACACACACACACACACACACACACACACACGCTGAGAGGGACATGATGGGAAATCCTCTTTCGGTCTTAGAAAGCTGCAGCAGGTCCTCCGTGTGTTTATCGTGGATTCGTGGATTTAACACCGTCTGGTGGGGCTGGCGGGGGGGGCGGGGCCACACGCTGACCCCCCGCTGACCCCGCCCCCCGGGGTCACTCAGGGGACCGTCCTCGTCACGTCTGCGTCGTTATGTAACTCCTCTCTGATCGTCACCAGCTTCAGACGGGTCTTCGTGTCTTTCTTTTCTTCTCTCTCCTTTTTCGCAGCTTTGGTTCACTGATGAGGAGAATAAATAAAACAATGAAAAGGCAGAAATTAGCTTTTATTTTTACACGAATAAAAAAAATACATTTTATTTCACAACAAATTAAATATATTAGAGAGGATTGTAATTCATTTGATCATTATTCTTTATTGATTACACCGAGCTGCCCAAACATGAAGCGCCCCTCCAGCAGCTCCTGTCCAGATGCCCCGCCCCCTCCAGCAGCTCCTGTCCAGATGCCCCGCCCCCTCCAGCAGCTCCTGTCCAGATGCCCCGCCCCCTCTGAAGGGGCGTTCTCCAGTTCCGTTGCGTCGAGCGCTCGGCTCTTGGTTCTTGTCCTGCGCAGAACCAAGCTCCAGAATGAATCAATGATTGGAGCAGAGTGGAGACCCGGGTCAGAGGAGGAGTGGCGGTTCCTCCTGGGTTCCTCCTCGGTTCCTCCTGGGTTCCTTCTGGGTTCCTCCTCGGTTCCTCCTGGGTTTCTCCTGGGTTCCTCCTGGGTTCCTCCTCGGTTCCTCCTCGGTTCCTCCTCGGTTCCTCCTGGGTTCCTCCTCGGTTCCTCCTCGGTTCCTCCTGGGTTCCTCCTCGGTTCCTCCTCGGTTCCTCCTCGGTTCCTCCTGGGTTCCTTCTGGGTTCCTCCTCGGTTCCTCCTGGGTTCCTCCTGGGTTCCTCCTCGGTTCCTTCTGGGTTCCTCCTGGGTTCCTCCTCGGTTCCTCCTCGGTTCCTCCTGGGTTCCTCCTCGGTTCCTCCTCGGTTCCTCCTGGGTTTCTCCTGGGTTCCTCCTCGGTTCCTTCTGGGTTCCTCCTGGGTTCCTCCTCGGTTCCTCCTCGGTTCCTCCTGGGTTCCTCCTCGGTTCCTCCTCGGTTCCTCCTCGGTTCCTCCTGGGTTCCTTCTGGGTTCCTCCTCGGTTCCTCCTGGGTTCCTCCTGGGTTCCTCCACCGTTCCTCCTCGGTTCCTCCTGGGTTTCTCCTGGGTTCCTCCTCGGTTCCTCCTGGGTTCCTGCTCCATGCTGAAGGAACCTGAACCAGGTTCTCTACAATGAAAGATTCATCCGTCTCATTCAAACCTGGAACGTCCGATGGAAACAATCCCTCCACGACCGCAGAACCAGGCGGGAGAACTGGAACCGGTCCACCTCTGCCCTCCCACCAGAACCAGATGAAGACGGGTTCTCGATCAGGGGTGTCCACAGTCGGTCCTGGAGGAATGATCACTGAAAAAGTTTGTTCATGATAAACGATATGAAACCAGAGTACTCAGAACCGGAACATTGTCACACTGCTCCTGGAAGACGCCGGCCCCCTCGCTCTCAGCGTTCCTGTCTGTCCTCTGCTGTCCTCTGCTGTCCTCTGCTGTCCTCTTCTGTCCCGCTGTGTCTCAGATCTCAGCGATCTGTCATCTTCTTCTTGATCTGGATCATCACAGCTGAAGACCGCATCTCTGGAACAGGTGGATGTGCAGGTGGTGGAGTAAGAGGAGGAGGAGGTGGGGGTGGAGGAGGTGGGGGTGGGGTGGGGGTCAGGGAGGGGGCAAGGTTTCTTCATGCAGGTTGGATTCAAAGCGACTCGGAGGCTCCAAGGACAGGAAAAGGACAGCGAAGGGTTTTTTTTTCATTTCACATTTTTACACCCCCCCCTCCACCCCCACCCCCCCACCCCCCACCTCCGTCTGTCTGTCAGCTGAGCTCACGGTTGAACTCGGGATCACTTGTGTGTTACAGCGCTGACCTGTCCATGACCCCACCGGGAGGCGCCAGGGGGCGGAGCCAGCTCCACCTCTGACAGCATGAGTGTGTGTGTGTGTGTGTGTGTGTGTGTGTGTGTGTGTGTGTGTGTTTGTGATTTCGCTCTAATTTCAGCTTCACTCAAACATTTAATCTCCTCCAGATCCTCACATCAAATTCACTTCACACAGGTGGAGCCTCCTCCACCTGTTCTACACCCTCCTCCACCTGTTCTACACCCTCCTCCACCTGTTCTACACCCTCCTCCACCTCCTATAGAGCCTCCTCCACCTGTTCTACACCCTCCTCCACCTCAGTGAATGAAACATTACGTTACAGGACAGCAGTCCTCAGTAATCTGATTACAGAGAAACACGTCCTCCATTCAGAGGCTTTTTCCTGCTGGAAACTGTGAGGATTACACTGTGTGTGTGTGTGTGTGTGTGTGTGTGTGTGTGTGTGTGTGTGTGTGTGTGTGTGTGTGTGTGTGTGTGTGTGTGTGTGTGTGTGTGTGTGTGTGTGTGTGCGTGTGTGTGTGTGCAGATTTCACACCAGTGGAATTGTTTTAAGTGGATTTCTTTACGCTCCAGCGATAATGATGGAATTATCTTTGTGTAGCAACGGCAGAGAGAGAGAGAGAGAGAGAGAGTGTGTGTGTGTGTGTGTGTGTGTGTGTGTGTGTGTGTGTGTGTGTGTGTGTGTGTGTGTGTGTGTGTCTGTGTGTGTGCGGCTCGCTGCTGTTTGTAGCTTGCAGGGAGCCGTGACCGAAGATCCTCAAGTTTAAGGTTCATCTTCAGTTCAGAGCGGTTCAGCGGCCGGTCAGCAGGCCAGAGCTGGAGCACCGCTCTAATACAGCCCCTCCCCCCTCACATACACTCACACACACATGCACACACACACACACACACACACACACACACACACGCTCAGTCTTGTATTTCTATCCTTGTGGGGACCGTCCATTGACTCCCATTCATGTCTAGCCCCTAACCCTGACCCTTACCCTAACCCTAACCCACACCACAACAAAGCCTAACCCTAAAGAAATGTTTTTGCACTTTTACTTTTTTCAGTAACAACAACATGGTCAAGAAAACACTGTTTCTCCTACTTAGGACCGGAAAAAGGTCCCCACAAGGCACGTCGTTCCACGTTTTGCTATCCTTGTGGGGACATTTGGCCCCAACAAGGATAGAAATACGAGAACACACACACACACACACACACACACACACACACACACACACTCCCTTTCTGTACGTTCTGTGAGGCTCTCAGCTGATCTTCTGCCTCCTGTTTGACCCTCAAGACGGTCAGGACCAGACGCTGCTCCGCTGAGGAGCCAGGAGCCTCCGCCCTGCTGCCTCCACCACCTCCACCACCTCCACCACCTCCACCACCTCCACCACCTCCACCAGCTCCACCTCCACCACCTCCACCACCTCCTCCACCTCCACCACCTCCACCAGCTCCACCAGCTCCACCTCCACCACCTCCACCAGCTCCACCACCTCCTCCACCTCCACCAGCTCCACCTCCACCTCCACCACCTCCACCAGCTCCACCACCTCCTCCACCTCCACCAGCTCCACCTCCACCTCCACCACCTCCACCAGCTCCACCACCTCCTCCACCTCCACCAGCTCCACCTCCACCTCCACCACCTCCACCAGCTCCACCACCTCCTCCACCTCCACCAGCTCCACCTCCACCACCTCCACCACCTCCTCCACCTCCACCACCTCCACCAGCTCCACCAGCTCCACCTCCACCACCTCCACCAGCTCCACCACCTCCTCCACCTCCACCACCTCCACCTCCACCTCCACCACCTCCACCAGCTCCACCACCTCCTCCACCTCCACCAGCTCCACCTCCACCTCCACCAGCGAGCGGACACGGGGTTGCTGGAACGGTGTCCGGCGTTGAAGCAGCGATTCATGGCGGCGATGAACGTTGGTTTGGCGTTGGTATGGAGGTGGGAGAAATGGACGAGGAGATCATCTGGAATCGAGCTGCCGCTGAGTTCAGACCTCATCTATATCGAATTTGTTCAAAGTTACAGTAAAACTGTGTAACAATGGATGCTGAGAGACTTGCTGTGACTGGTGCAGGAGTCCAGCAGCAGAATCAGAGCCTCCTCAGACTGCAGGAAGCTGCTGACAGAAGGAGAGGAGAGAGAGGAGAGACAGCTGTGTGGGTCAGACAGTGGATACTGAGAAGGCCTGAACAGGGACTGTTGGACAAGCTTCTCCAGCCTTCCTCTTCTTTTGTCCACGTCGCCATGAACTTCAACTATCGACTTCTGTCAAAAGTCTATCAGAACTTGTATCAAAACGATCCGTTCAGCTCCGTAGTCACAAGCGGTATGCCGCTAAACCAACTTTATACCCGCCGCCGAGCCAACGCCCGCATGCGCAGAACGCCGCTAAACCAACGCTCTCTACTGCTCTCTCCTGCTCTCTACTGCTCTCTCCTGCTCGCTACTGCTCACTACCGCTAAACCAACGCTAAAGCAACGCTAAAGCAACGCTAAAGCAACGCTAAAGCAACGCCGGCTCCAGCGGTGCACCGCTAAACCAACACCCGTGTGTTCGATTTTTTCCCCATCTTGTGCGTGGTGATGAGCGGGGGGGGGGGGGGGGGGGGGGGGGGGGGGGGGGGTAGTCCAGGTGGGGGGGCACTGCTGGTGGGGGGGGCAGCAGTCCTTCTCTGCCTCTCTCCATCTCGGTTCTCCGTCTTGTATTGCTGAGTGTGTCGCTGCAGAAATCAAAGCGGCGCATCGTTCTTTACGGTCGCCGCCGGCGACCTTTAGTGGCCCGGAGAATTAAGCAGGACTCGTATCAGCCCCCCCCCCCCATGCTGCCCCCCGCTGTCCGCCCTGGTAACGCAGCCGGGGTCGCACTTAAGTAACCTTATCTTGTAATTGGGTTCAAGGTTAAGTGACCCCGGGGCTTGACAGGTGGAGGGGTGGGTGGGTGTGGGGTGGGGGGCTGGGCGGTTGGAGGGGGGTTTTAAGGCAGAAAGGGGGGCGGGGGGGCTTTTAATCACTGATGGGGCATCAAATCAAAGCCCCGGCTCCTCTCATTCACCCACACAACCAGAAGGTGGGGGTGGTGGGGTCGGTTTGGGGGGGTGTTTGCCAGGCAACCACTATTCAAGCAGAGGTCTGCAGGCTTTTAACCTCACACATTGATCCGGATCGATCCAGACCTCGGTCAGGCTGATGGAGACGGTCCGCTAGCATCCAGACGCAGCTCCTGTGACACGGCTAACAAGCTAACGGCGCTGCAAGCTAACGGCGCTGCAAGCTAATGGTGCTGCAGGCTAACGGCGCTGCAAAGTAACTATGCTATGAGACAGCCACAGTGCAAGCTAAAAACACTGAGCAAACTAATGTACCATTAAAAATTCTAATAATTAATTTCATATATTTTTGTGATTTGGTCATTTCTATTATTTCTTCATTTTCATTATATCCATGTTTCTTGTAAGGTATCACCGACTGTGTCATATTTCTTACAGAATTCCTTTTTGATGTTTTCAACTCTGTTAAAATGTTGATGAAAGTGTTTATTTGTTTGTTTCTCGGAGCTGAAGTGCCGAGATGAAAGTTCTGCAGCTGAGAGCTGAGGAACATCTGGACCGTCGCTCTGCTTCCTGTGGAGAACGCCTCTCATCTGCAGAGCGAGCAAAACCCAGACCCGGTAACGGTAAGCTGCAGAATCCTGGAACCGTTAATCAATCCGCCGGAACGTCTTCATCCTGGAACAGAACCGTGTTCTTCAGCAAGCAGGGGAACCTGGAGCTGCTCCTCTGCTGGAGGAACAGAACCATCAGTGACACACCACAGGGACCATGACAGGAACCGTCACAGGAATCATCAAACTGAGCAAAACAAACTGCCAAAATAATGCCGGCCACCTTGGATTTCCCTGCCAGGTGCATGCTGGGAGACATGGGTCTCCAGGAAGAGACAGTCCGGTGACGTTCCGTCCTGTCGGTGAGGCTGAGGACAGCAGAAGTTTGACGGATGCTGAGCAGAAAGTTTCAAAGTGTGGTTCTCATCTGTCTCCCTGAGTGTTCTGCCAGAACGAGGCGTCTAACCTCCTCTGTCACGCTGACAGATGTGGCATCGTCGTCTGCGAAGGGCCCTCAAGGTAAAGGCGTCCATGATGGCGCCTGATGCGTCCGGAACGGCGCCGCTTTTAAAAACCCATCTAATTTTTCACCGTCCGCCGTCTCGTTTCACTCCGGTTTTTAAAGTCGTGCTCAACCTGACTTTACGAGGCTCTGCGGTAAGATGATGGTTTATCTGCAGGATAAATCACTGCTTACGAAACGCTGGTGGAGAGTGAGGCCACGGCGGGGGGGGGGGGGGGGGGGGGGGCAACAGCAGTGTTACCGGACAGCAGTGGTGTTACCGTGCAGCAGCAGTCTTACCGGACAGTAACAGTGTTACCGGGCTCAGCAATGTTACCGGGCAGCAGCAGTGTAACCGGGCAGCAGTGTTACCGGGCAGCAGTGTTACCGGACAGCAGCAGTATTAGCGGACAGCAGCAGTGTTACGGGACAGCAGAAGTGTTACCAGACAGCAGTGTTACCGGGCAGCAGTGTTACCAGACAGCAGCAGTGTTACCGGGCAGCAGCAGTGTTACCGGGCAGCAGCAGTGTTACCGGGCAGCAGCAATGTTACCGGGCAGCAGCAGTGTTACCGGGCAGCAGTGTTACCGGGCAGCAGCAGTGTTACGGGACAGCAGCAGTGTTACCAGACAGCAGTGTTACCGGGCAGCAGTGTTACCGGGCAGCAGCAGTGTTACGGGACAGCAGCAGTGTTACCAGACAGCAGTGTTACCGGGCAGCAGTGTTACCAGACAGCAGCAGTGTTACCGGGCAGCAGCAGTGTTACCAGACAGCAGTGTTACCGGGCAGCAGCAGTGTTACCGGGCAGCAGTGTTACCAGATAGCAGCAGTGTTACCGGGCAGCAGCAGTGTTACCAGACAGCAGTGTTACCGGGCAGCAGCAGTGTAACCGGGCAGCAGTGTTACCGGGCAGCAGTGTTACCGGACAGCAGCAGTGTTACGGGACAGCACCAGTGTTACCGGGCAGCAGCAATGTTACCGGGCAGCAGTGTTACCAGACAGCAGCAGTGTTACCGTGCAGCAGCAGTGTTACCGGGCAGCAGCAGTGTTACCGGGCAGCAGCAATGTTACCGGGCAGCAGCAGTGTTACCGGGCAGCAGTGTTACCGGGCAGCAGCAGTGTTACGGGACAGCAGCAGTGTTACCAGACAGCAGTGTTACCGGGCAGCAGTGTTACCAGACAGCAGCAGTGTTACCGGGCAGCAGCAGTGTTACCAGACAGCAGTGTTACCGGGCAGCAGCAGTGTTACCGGGTAGCAGTGTTACCGGGCAGCAGTGTTACCGGACAGCAGCAGTATTAGCGGACAGCAGCAGTTTTACGGGACAGCAGAAGTGTTACCAGACAGCAGTGTTACCGGGCAGCAGTGTTACCAGACAGCAGCAGTGTTACCGGGCAGCAGCAGTGTTACCGGGCAGCAGCAGTGTTACCGGGCAGCAGCAATGTTACCGGGCAGCAGCAGTGTTACCGGGCAGCAGTGTTACCGGGCAGCAGCAGTGTTACGGGACAGCAGCAGTGTTACCAGACAGCAGTGTTACCGGGCAGCAGTGTTACCAGACAGCAGCAGTGTTACCGGGCAGCAGCAGTGTTACCAGACAGCAGTGTTACCGGGCAGCAGCAGTGTTACCGGGTAGCAGTGTTACCGGGCAGCAGTGTTACCGGACAGCAGCAGTATTAGCGGACAGCAGCAGTGTTACGGGACAGCAGAAGTGTTACCAGACAGCAGTGTTACCGGGCAGCAGTGTTACCAGACAGCAGCAGTGTTACCGGGCAGCAGCAGTGTTACCGGGCAGCAGCAGTGTTACCGGGCAGCAGCAATGTTACCGGGCAGCAGCAGTGTTACCGGGCAGCAGTGTTACCGGGCAGCAGCAGTGTTACGGGACAGCAGCAGTGTTACCAGGCAGCAGTGTTACCGGGCAGCAGTGTTACCGGGCAGCAGCAGTGTTACGGGACAGCAGCAGTGTTACCAGACAGCAGTGTTACCGGGCAGCAGTGTTACCAGACAGCAGCAGTGTTACCGGGCAGCAGCAGTGTTACCAGACAGCAGTGTTACCGGGCAGCAGCAGTGTTACCGGGCAGCAGTGTTACCAGACAGCAGCAGTGTTACCGGGCAGCAGCAGTGTTACCAGACAGCAGTGTTACCGGGCAGCAGCAGTGTAACCGGGCAGCAGTGTTACCGGGCAGCAGTGTTACCGGACAGCAGCAGTGTTACGGGACAGCACCAGTGTTACCGGGCAGCAGCAATGTTACCGGGCAGCAGTGTTACCAGACAACAGCAGTGTTACCGGGCAGCAGCAGTGTTACCGGGCAGCAGCAATGTTACCGGGCAGCAGCAGTGTTACCGGGCAGCAGTGTTACCGGGCAGCAGCAGTGTTACGGGACAGCAGCAGTGTTACCAGACAGCAGTGTTACCGGGCAGCAGTGTTACCAGACAGCAGCAGTGTTACCGGGCAGCAGCAGTGTTACCAGACAGCAGTGTTACCGGGCAGCAGCAGTGTTACCGGGTAGCAGTGTTACCGGGCAGCAGTGTTACCGGGCAGCAGCAGTGTTACCAGACAGCAGCAGTGTTACCGGGCAGCAGCAGTGTTACCAGACAGCAGTGTTACCGTGCAGCAGCAGTGTTACCGGGCAGCAGCAGTGTTACCGGGCAGCAGCAGTGTTACCGGGTAGCAGTGTTACCGGGCAGCAGTGTTACCGGGCAGCAGCAGTATTAGCGGACAGCAGCAGTGTTACGGGACAGCAGCAGTGTTACCGGGCAGCAGTGTTGCCGGGCAGCAGCAGTGTTACCGGGCAGCAGCAGTGTTACCGGGCAGCAGTGTTACCGGGCAGCAGCAGTGTTACCGGGCAGCAGCATGAATTGAGATTAATGTGATTAACTCAGTAGTTTCCTGTCATTTGTGTTTAAAATTGAACAAAAACAGTTGATTAATAATCAAGAAATGTTTTGCAGAACTATTTAATGGCATTTTGTGTTTTTGGTTAAAAGGCACTCCTGGATCATACTACTTCCGGTTTTACAGCATTACTTCCGGTTTGGGTGGGAAGAGGAGGGGTGCAAAGGGGGGCTGGGCCTTTGTCCAGAGCCCCTCCTCCAGGCCCAGCCGTTGGATTAAAATGGTTCCTGTCCCGCGGCCGAACTCTTCAAAGCCTGAAGCGCAGATGTCCTGATCAAACTGGTGCTGAGTGATCCCACCATCAGCACTTCAGCATTAACTCCATGTTCTACCTGTGGAGGGCGGAGCCTGCAGAGAGTCAACCTCCAGCTTCTGATGTAGGACCTCTGCATCCACCCCCAGACGTGCCCCCTCCCCCTCCCCCTCCCCCTCCTCCTCCTCTTCCTCCTCCCCCTCTTCCTCCTCTTCGTCTTCCTCCTCCTCCACCTCCACCTCAGTGTGTGGCTGGCAGGCTTTCCAGGATTCGGTGAGCTGTGAAATCGCACAAATTGCTCTTGCACTGCGTCTGGACTCACAACAGAGGAGGGGTGGGGGTGGGGGGTGGGGTTTTGGGGGTGGGGGTGGGGGTAGAGTGGGGGTGGAGGTGGACAGAGAGACAGATGAAGAGAGACGCTGTGTTTCCAGGACACTTCTTCACAAACATTGATATTTTCCAGGTTTCTCCAGACGGACGTCAATCTGCAGCTGAACGGCGATCCACTGCTGAACCGTGGATCTTCTGAGGGGATCTGGTCCTGTGAGGATCTGCTGAGGGGATCAGGTCCTGTGAGGATCTGCTGAGGGGATCTGGTCCTGTGTGAAGCCACACACCGTGATTACCGTGAATCATTTATTTTATCCACAAAGTTGCATTGAACTCCCCCTGCTGGTTCCTTCTGGTCTCAGCTGGACGCTTAGCGAGGCTAGGCTAATGACACGGAGGGTGAGGAGTAGGGTGGCCATACGTCTGGATTTAGGCCGGACAGTCCGGATTCTAAACGCCTTGTCAGTCACAGTGATGTTTATTGAAAGAATCAGTACGTACATGAGTGCTGTTCAAATGCCAGGCCAATACTACCAGCTTATAAAGGCTTGTGACTGTCTGCCTGCACTCCATGTCAAGATGTGACCGAGGTGTGGCCCCGCCCCCTCGGTGACGTCACGGGATCCTGAAGCTAGCTAGCTTCGCAGCTAAAAACAATGCTCACACTGCTCAGTAATCAAGCGACTGCCAATAGATATGAGTCACAGTGATGTTTATTGAAAGAGGCAGCGTGTACATGAGTGCAGCAGCCATGCCAGGCCAATAATACCAGCTTATAATGGCTTGTGACCGTCTGTCTGCACCCTTCATGTCAAGATGTGACCGAGGTGTGGCCCCGCCCCCTCGGTGACGTGTCAGGACCCCGACGCTACTGTTTCAATCATGCTAATATGAGCGCACGCAGCAGCAGAAGCAGCTGGGTGAGAGTCACGACCTGAAACAAGTTCATCAAACAAAGATAAACAGTCACAAAAGGTAACACGCTTTGGAACTTCATTGTACATTTTGTGGAAAGGCGTTCACCAGGACAGCTATAGGCTTCAGTCGGGTCTTTCCGCATCTGCTGTTGCTAGCAGTAACAACGGACGCTAGAGGCGTTCGGTCACCAGTTAAAATGGTCACAGGTTGATATGGAACACCGGTGACGAGGAGGAAGACGTGTGAACTTTGCTGTAAAAAAGTGCCGGTCGAAAGCGCTAACACGCTAAAGCTAATTAGAATATAGTAGAATAGAAAGAAGGAACAAAAAGAAAACACAACGGGAAATATGTTCGTCAATCACGATTATTTGTCTGACAATTAATCATCTTCAAAAATTCCTAATCATGACCGCCCTACCTCCGGGTTGCCAGATCGGACAGATCCCAGCGACAGACAACAGATGACAGACGAGTGTCAACCACCTCAATCCAGCTGTTTTCCAGCTGCCCCTCCCAACCTGGCAACACCCGTCAGGTAACACCACGCCTCACCGCACTGTCTGAGGGAGGCGGGAGGGTGTGTGTGTGTGTGTGTGTGTGTGTGTGTGTGTGTGTGTGTGTGTGTGTGTGTGTGTGTGTGTGTGGGGGGGGGGGGGGGGGGGGGGGGGATTTTCTGCTTCAACACTTCAGAAACCCCCCCCATTCAGTCAGACATGAGGGAGCAACAGCTGCGAGACCCAAACACCTTCCACCACACACACACACACACACACACACACACACACACACCGTCCTCTTCGCACCAGCAGCTCCGTCACCCTGGCGGGGGAGACACCCCCCCCCCCCCCCCCCCCCCCCCCCCGCCACTTCACTTCAGTGTGCGGGTCACTTCACCGAGCCTCCCCCCCCCCAGAGGGCGGAGGGACCTGCTGCAGCCACCTCTGCTGAACGAACAAAACACACACACACACACACACACACACACACTGCTCTGAGGAACGGCCTGTCACACACACAACTGTCAAAGGTCATGGCCGTCTCTGGAGCGGCTCCTGACCCCCCCCCCCCCCCCCCCCCCCCCCCCCGAACAGCTGACCTTTCACAGTAAAAGTCCCTCTCGGTGTTTTATTCTGAAGTCCCGTCTCGTGTCTCTGAAGGCTTTGAAGTTTTCAGGTCGAAGCTCGAAACCAGAACTTGCTGCAGACTAGATTTCATTGATCTTTATTTTTTGATTTCATTGATCTTTATTTTTTATTGATTTCATTGATCTTCGACAGGATCTTCATGTTCTTCACTGGGTTTCCGTCATGAGTCACGGTTTGTGTGTTGAATGTTTCTGCTTTTCGTTTAGGGCTGAACGATATATCGCATTTGCGATAATCTCGCGATATTACAAAACGCGATTTGCACATCGCAAGGGGTGGATACTACAGTCACGTGACGCAAATTTACATCGGAGGGCGCCGTGCAGACTGCTCGTTTAACCAAGTGCCGCTGACTGGAGCAGCGTGACCACCGAGCCTCGTTTTGCGCAATGGCAGCGGATTTATAAAAGATGTGGAACAGCAACACGTCCTCTGCAAGGAATGCCCTGCTCCGTGCGCGCGTGTGTGTGTGTGTGAGAGAGAGAGAGAGAGAGAGAGAGAGAGAGAGAGAGAGAGAGGGAGACAGAGAGGAATATCGCGGTCGAAAGGCACATTAAATACTGTTCTGCGCATCTTCTATCTGCAAGGAATCTTGGTCTTTTGAGTACATGAACTACTTGTGATACAGTTTAGCTGCTACTAAGTAAATAAAATGTGCGGAAACGATCGTTCAGTTCTTCTCGTTTATTGAAAAAAACGCTGCATCGCATCATTGAACATGTTACCACATCTTGTCGGCTCACACTTTTTTTTTCAAACATGCAGAGAGAGCCTGCACAGCAATGACGTATAGAATTTTATTCATTTTATTCATTCTATACGTCATTGCTGCACAGAGCCTGCAGCCCTTCTTCTTCTGTGGTGTCTGTGTAAAATAAGGTTGAACATGCAAACAGCACACCTAGTGGCATGAAGTGCAAATGCAGTCATGGCGTCGTCTGGCCGTGGTGTGAATGGGGACTGTCGGTACCATAGATATATATAGAAACACTAGATGGCTCATGCGCGCTGTAACCCAATGGGGACTAACGTCGTCACATGGCGGCCATCTTGGTACAGGGCCGCTCACTCACTCATCACATTAATGTCAATTGAGCGTCAACTTTGAAATAGCTATAGATTGCTCAATTTTCAATCGATTTTCAAACGACTTGGTTTGTTATAAACGTCAGACATGTAGGCATTTAACTGCATGCAAAAAGAAAAGTTGTGATATTAAAATTTAGTCTGCATCATAGCAACATAATGTTAGTAATAAATCAAACTGTCTGTAAATCCATGAAGAATTCAGTGAGTTGAGTATTTTAATTAGTGTAAATCACTCACCTTCCCTTAGATTACACAGAGGCCCCAGAGTGGTCCACTGTCCTAAGATGGCCGCCAGTGAACGACGTTGCTGACTCCGCCTTAAGGCATCTAGTTTTTATATGATATCTATGGTCGGTTCCCCATCCGTACCCGGAACACGATCCGTACCAGACGCCTCTGCGCATGCGTCAGCACCCCGCACATGCGCAGAAGTGGGCGTATTTTACGACACTCTGTGGTGGTAATTAACTATAAAAATATATATTTTAATTGCTGCCAACTGTCACACATTGGCCGGATTTACACGCTCCCACGCCACATCCTCCATTTCTCCCGCTGAAATGTCTTTTCAGGGACTTTGTTTTCGATTTCGGCTCAAAAGTGATCTGTGATCTACCTGTTCAGCCTGTGAACTCGCGATCGTTTAGTTTGGTCTCAGAGGCCGTGCAGAGATGAACTGACGCCGTCAGGTATGTGTGTTTTCAGTATTTATGCTCTTAAAGTTATAATTACATTTTCTAATTAGTTTATGTCTATTGTGAGAACATTTTAAGGCGTTTTGAGCGCTTTGTGGGCCCTATTTGGAGGGTTACATGCTTAATTAGTGAAGCTGCTTCACTCCGTCCTCCCAGCCTGCTCCTTGTTACCATCTGGTCTGTATCGATGCTGATCAATCAGGGACTCCAGAGCAGGATTCATTATTGTTTATCAGTTTTGGGATACAGCTGTTGTTCTTATGAGTTCGTTTGCAAGCTGAAATGTGATCAAATAAAACTAAACAGACATATCTCTACAGTTACTATGCATTCAATAATTCATGTCTACAGGACTGTCTCAGAAAATTAGAATATTGTGATAAAGTTCTTTATTTTCTGAAATGCAATTAAAAAAACAAAATGTCATACATTCTGGATTCATTACAAATCAACTGAAATATTTCAAGCCTTTTATTATTTTAATATTGCTGATTATGGCTTACAGCTTAAGAAAACTCAAAAATCCTATCTCAAAATATTAGAATATCATGAAAAAGTATACTAGTAGGCTATTTAACTAATCACTTGAATCGTCTAAATAACTCGAAACACCTGCAAGTGTTTCCTGAGCCTTGAAAAACACTCAGCTTGGTTCAGTAAACTAAATCACAAGTATGGGGATGACTGCTGATCTGACTGCTGTCCAGAGGACCATCACTGACACCCTCCATCAGGAGGGGAAGACACAAAAAGACATTTCTCAAAGAGCAGGCTGTTCACAGAGTGCAGTTTCAAAGCACATTCACAGAAAGTCTGTTGGAAGGGAGAAATGTGGCAGGAAACGCTGCACAACCAAGAGAGATGACCGCAGGCTGAACAGCATGGTGAAGAAGAGCCGCTTCCAGAATTTGGAGGAGCTTCAGAGACAGTGGACTGAAGCTGGAGTCCAGGTATCAGAAGCCACTGTTCACAGACGTGTCCGGGAAATGGGCTACAACAGCCGTATTCCCATGGTCAAGCCACTTCTGAACTCCAGACAACGGAAAAAGCGTCTGACTTGGGCTGTGGAAAAGAAGCACTGGACAGTTGAAGAGTGGTCCAAAGTCCTCTTTTCAGACCAAAGCAAGTTTTGTGTTTCATTTGGAAGTCAAGGCGCCAGAGTCTGGAGAAAGGCTGGAGAGGAGCAAAATCCAAGTTGCTTGAACTCCAGAGTGAAGTTCCCACAGTCAGCGATGGTTTGGAGCCATGTCAGCTGCTGGTGTTGGTCCACTGTGTCTCATCCAGTCCAGAGTAAATGCAGCTGTGTACCAGGAGGTTTTAGAGCACGACATGCTTCCTTCTGCTGAAAAGCTCTATGGAGATGATTTCATTTCCCAGCATGATCTGGCACCTGCCCACAGTGCCAAAACCAGCAGTAACTGGTGTACTGACCATGGCATTACTGTCCTCCATTGGCCTGCCAATTCCCCTGACCTGAACCCCGTTGAGAATTTGTGGGGTATTGTCAAGAAGAAGCTGAAAGACACCAGACCCAACAATGCAAATGAGCTAAAGGCCGCTATTGAAGCATCCTGGGCATCCATAACACCTCAGCAATGCCACAGGCTGACTGCCTCCATGCCACGCCGCATTGATGCAGTAATTCGTGCAAAAGGATTCCCAACCAAGTACTGAGTGCATTAATGGACATTTTCAAATGTTTGATTTTGTTTTGCTGTTATAATTTAGTTTTTTTACTTGGTCTGAGGAAATATTCTAATATTTTGAGATAGGATTTTTGAGTTTTCTTAAGCTGTAAGCCATAATCAGCAATATTAAAATAATAAAAGGCTTGAAATATCTCAGTTGATTTGTAATGAATTCAGAATGTATGACATTTTTGTTTTATTAATTGCATTTCAGAAAATAAAGAACTTTATCACAATATTCTAATTTTCTGAGACAGTCCTATATGTGTAGAACTTAAGAACAGTTTTATGGTCACTTGTTAACGATTTGTTTTCACATGTTAAAAAAGGGGAATTACAACACACTTGTTTGTGATATTAACCTGTTCGGAGACTGGTTCACTCCTGTAGGTTTAATGAACCAACATGAGGTTTGATAAGACAGGGCCAGTGGCAGGAGGGAAGAGGGAACAGGTTTGATCAAGATCAAAATAGCCTCAGGACGACAGAACTCGAACAGCTTTGTTGTTTGCTGATTCAGTGAAAGGAAAACAAGAAAACAGTAACATTTAAGAGCTGATTCCCTCTGTTCTGTGTCCAGTCTTCATAGATGATGGGGCTAAACCTGTCCCAGAAGTTTGCCACCATCACAGGGCTGGTCCTGGTCCTGGTCCTGGTCCTGGTCCTGGTCCTGGTCCTGCCCCACTCCGGTGCAGATGCAGTGTGTTTTCTGTGGTGGGACTAAACAAGACCAAGACCAGGAACAGCTTGGCTCTGGTTGGAACCCTGGAGTCCTGGAGCCCTGCTTCCAGTGGGAGCCCTCCCCCTCCCCAGTGGGAGCCCTCCCCCTCCCCAGCATCTGGGCCTCAAAGACCAGGACTCAGTACAAGAAGACTCAGAGCTTCAACATTTTGACTACAGCATCCTTTATCCACAACCTGAGACAGAGTAATGGGATTACAGTTTGCACATAGATACACCAGCCTTACAATACTACACTGCTAAATAATATTACATAGAAATTGAATAAGTTTTATTATTCCTTGCTCCTTTTCAGACCTTTTTTGTTTGTATTCTGTTCTTTGTTTTTCAATTCATTTTTTAAATGTTTGAAATAAATTCCTTCTCTTATTCATACATGCAAATTACATTTTGTTGTCGGTGGATTTGTTCTCTGCACACTGGAGTTGAGTGTAATCAAATGTAATTAAAAATAACTGCAGCGACAAGACTTTTCTCTGGTCTGTGTAACAGTGTGATGTAATGAAATTACGCAACTGTTGTGTGTCAGATGTTTACTATTGAAACTGTGTTGGTGTAACGTCACATCTGTCTGATGATGTACAAAGTCATAAAGTGAGGAGAACCAGGGACCAGGCCCCGGAGAGCCAGGGACCAGGCCCCGGAGAGCCAGGTACCAGGCCCCGGAGAGCCAGGGACCAGGCCCCGGAGAGCCAGGGACCAGGCCCCGGAGAGCCAGGGACCAGGCCCCGGAGAGCCAGGGACCAGGCCCCGGAGAGCCAGGTACCAGGCCCCGGAGAGCCAGGGACCAGGCCCCGGAGAGCCAGGGACCAGGCCCCGGAGAGCCTGGTACCAGGCCCCGGAGAGCCTGGTACCAGGCCCCGGAGAGCCAGGGACCAGGCCCCGGAGAGCCAGGGACCAGGCCCCGGAGAGCCAGGTACCAGGCCCCGGAGAGCCAGGGACCAGGCCCCGGAGAGCCAGGGACCAGGCCCCGGAGAGCCTGGTACCAGGCCCCGGAGAGCCTGGTACCAGGCCCCGGAGAGCCGGGTACCAGGCCCCGGAGAGCCAGGTACCAGGCCCCGGAGAGCCAGGGACCAGGCCCCGGAGAGCCAGGTACCAGGCCCCGGAGAGCCAGGGACCAGGCCCCGGAGAGCCAGGGACCAGGCCCCGGAGAGCCTGGTACCAGGCCCCGGAGAGCCTGGTACCAGGCCCCGGAGAGCCAGGGACCAGGCCCCGGAGAGCCAGGGACCAGGCCCCGGAGAGCCAGGGACCAGGCCCCGGAGAACCAGGGACCAGGCCCCGGAGAACCAGGTACCAGGCCCTGGAGAACTGGACTCTGCCTGCAGGAGGACTGCAGAGGCTCAGACTTCACCGTCCAGAGAGGCTCCATCCACCACAGGTACATTTAGCTGAACTGAAGTGTGTGTTGTGACACAGTGAAAGCTTCCGATTCAACAGTCTATTATGATTACATTATTTTTAAAGCTTCTTTTCACAATTAATGTTAATAAAAGCAGATGTGCAGCCCATGGTTCAGTCAGATAACACTGTCCACATAAAGAAAGTGATAAAACAATGTGGGAGATGTCAATAAGTATTAAATTAATCACAAGCAAAACTTTGAAATAAAAATTACTGTGTAATAAATAATTTTCATAATGTATTCCATTGCTGAGACTGACTGAGGACGCTAATATATATTTTAGTCTTCATTTGGCGTGTTCTCTCTGTGTTGTAAACTGTTTTCTTGTCTGTCTCGTCTGCTGATCGTCTGCCCGTCCAGCAGGGGGAGCTCTCCTCTGCTCACACTGAGCTTTCTTCCATCATTCCTGGTTGAGAGTTTTCTTGGGAGTTTTATCTCAGTGGATGTGAGGGTATAAGAGCAGAGGATGTTATGATGCTGTGTAAAGCGATTACAGACAAATTATTTGTAAAAATGGCTTTACAAATAAAATTACCTGGCTTTGTTTAACCATTTAGAGTTTAGCTTGATGGTATTTTTAATATAAGATGTTTAAATGATCATTTCTGTGTGAGATAATAGGATAAATGTATCTTTCTAAACTAGACAGACACACAGATCGTTTTTTAAGTATGTAATTTTGCTAAACTTTAAACGGACATACGCCTTAATAAAGTTTGTCCCAGTAGAGTTGCCGTAACGAGCTGTCTCGCCGTAAATCATGTCGTGATGATGAGGGCACCTGCGCAGAAGCGTCTGGTACGGATGGTGTTCCGGGTACGGATCAGGTACTGACAGGGGCATCCTGATCATGTAAACAGGAATAATGGGCTACGTGCACAGCTCCATGACTTCCTGGAGTTCAGACAGCACCTTTATTTCCTGTTTCATGATAGGATGAATTGATTAATCCAGGTGTGTCTGACCATTTACTAAGGTCAGACACCTGGATTAATCACTCCATCCAATCATAAAACACAGGAAATAAAGGTGCTGTCTGAACTTCAGGAAGTGATGGAGCTGTGCATGTAGCCCATTGTCTGTTTCAGCGGGTAGACGGGTTTTTCCAAATGTTTCAGAAACCGGAATATTGGCCTTAATCCGAATATTGACTGTGTGTTAACGTAGTCAGTTGTGTGTTTTATGTTGATGTGGCCTCCTATGACAAAAATGTGATTATTCGTATTTATATTTTAGAAAACGTATTTAAAGTTGAAAGAGTCTCAGCAACAGGATGTGCAGGAAGCTGGTGGGACACTTTGTCAGCTCTGAGGCGCATCCCTGAGCAGAACCTCGTTACAAAGTGCCCGACAAGACGGGATCAAAAGAGAAAACGGTCTCCAGAGCGCTGGAACAGGCCAGAGCCGTTTCACAGGTGCTTCATTCCACGCGTCTGAAGTTGTTTTTTTAGTGACTTTTAAATGTTGAATTTACAGATTTTGTTCTATTTTTTAATGACTGATCTAATAAAGTTCAGTTTGTTACAAGCCATAAATCTTTTTATTTAATTCTAACAAATAGAAATAACCTATGGGAAAGAAATGCTTAAACTTTGAAATAATAAAAAAAATTGACTAAATTAAATATCACATTCTATATCGCAATCGCAATATTGAGGGGAAATATCGCAGTTCAATATTTTCCCCATATCGTTCAGCCCTATTTTCGTTTCATCTCAGTTTGTCGTCTGTGACGTGAAACGTTCTTCAGTCCAGACAGGAAGTCGCAGCCTCCTGGTTTCTTCCAGAGTCTTGATCCGGAATGGGACAAAGAAGGACTTCATGTTTCACCGTTTTGGATTTTCCTTCAAAATAAAGCGCGTGTTGCTGCAGGGCGGAGTCTCTCTGAAGCCTGAAGCCACTGAGCAGGAACACACACCTGAGTGTGTGATATGAAGCTGTCCACACCGCCACCTGCTGGCGGCAGGGCGAACTGCGGCTCACAGCTCTGCACAGAAACAATGAAACGACTTTCCACGGATTGACCTCTGACCCCTGTTGTTACGACGACAAACACATAAAGTGACACCAAATGAGTGAAATTAAAAGAAAACAGTCAGATAATGATAAAAAAAAATAATAAAATAAAATCGGAAACAAAAAAATCTAAAAGTTCAAAATATGATTTAAAAAAAAACAAATCCAGGTTTTGGGAAAGAATCTGATAAAAAAAAATACTCAGACACATTAAAATGGTTTGAGGACAGAAAACTGGAGGAGCTGAAAACACACACACACACACACACACACACACACACACACACACACACACACACACACACACACACCTCCTTACTCATTCACTCATTTTACAGAATTCATTATTGATTTGAAAGGTTTTAACATTATTTTTCATTTTGTCAAAATAACATTTTAGTTTCTTCCTTCTGCTCCCCTTTAATGATAAGAAGTCTTCAGGTTTCTGTTGTAATTCGATCACTTTTTATTTCACTAGTTTTAATTAATTCAACAAACTGTTCAAACCGGTCAGATTTTAGTTTCCTGTTTGTTTTATTTCCAGGATATTTTCTCTCTTATATAAGTTTGCTCTCTGACTCTGGTTCTTGGTACCTGGTCTCTGGGGTCCCGGTCTCTGTGGTCCTGTGGTCCTGGTCTCTGTGGTCCCGGTCTCTGTGGTCCTGTGGTCCTGGTCTCTGTGGTCCCGGTCTCTGTGGTCCTGTGGTCCTGGTCTCTGGGGTCCTGGTCTCTGGGGTCCTGGTCTCTGGGGTCCTGGTCTCTGTGGTCCTGGTCTCTGGGATCCTGGTCTCTGTGGTCCTGGTCTCTGGGATCCTGGTCTCTGTGGTCCTGGTCTCTGTGGTCCTGGTCTCTGGGATCCTGGTCTCTGTGGTCCTGGTCTCTGGGGTCCTGGTCTCTGGGGTCCTGGTCTCTGGGTTCCCGGTCTCTGTGGTCCTGTGGTCCTGGTCTCTGGGGTCCTGGTCTCTGGGGTCCTGGTCTCTGTGGTCCTGGTCTCTGGGGTCCTGGTCTCTGGGGTCCTGGTCTCTGTGGTCCTGTGGTCCTGGTCTCTGGGGTCCTGGTCTCTGTGGTCCTGGTCTCTGGGGTCCTGGTCTCTGGGGTCCTGGTCTCTGTGGTCCTGTGGTCCTGGTCTCTGGGGTCCTGGTCTCTGGGATCCTGGTCTCTGGGGTCCTGGTCTCTGGGGTCCTGGTCTCTGGGTTCCCGGTCTCTGTGGTCCTGTGGTCCTGGTCTCTGGGGTCCTGGTCTCTGGGGTCCTGG